>NC_141914.1:33273888-33425403 GCF_057802395.1 Ceratotherium simum simum | reverse complement strand
CGATAGGGAATAATTCTGTCTTCCTTGGTTATAAGACTGTGGAGAATGTAAGCCTAGAACTGCTTAAAATCATGGGTTAGGACCTGGGGAGTTTCTGCTATTAAAGAATGAAGCCAGGGCCGGCCCCGTGGCTTAGCGGTTAAGTGCGCGCGCTCTGATGCTGGCGGCCCGGGTTCGGATCCCGGGAGCGCCCCGAGGCACCACTTCTCCGTCCAACGCGAGGCCGAGTCCCACATACAGCAACTAGAAGGATGTGAACCTATGACGTACAACTATCTACTGGGGCTTTGGGGGGAAAAAACTGAATAAATAAAATCTTTAAAAAAAAAAAAAAAAAAAAAAAAAAAAAAAAAGAATGAAGCCAACGGATAGAAGAAGCAGAGAGAAGAGATGGGAATTCCTAAAGGGTTCAATACCCTGGATTTGGCTGTCCCTGAGACTAGATCTAGATCTAACCCTGCCCCTTCTGATATCCTTATCTTTTCCTGTCAGCTCATAAAGTCTTCTCTTTCGCTTGGGGTAATTGGATTTCTATACACTTTACAGAGTTCTTCTTAACACATGTGGAGTATCTAACAACTGGACAGGCTCACAGAAGGTATTCACAGTAGCTGTTCAATAAATAAACATCATTCTAAAAGTCTTTCATTTTAGAGGGGGGCACTATTACGTTACCTGAAGAAAAGAAACTAAAAGAATCTCAAATACATATAAAACATTACAGAGTTATTTTTAGAACTCCCTTGTGTTAGCCTTACTCTTACACAGAAGAAACCCTCATGGTAATCTAGCCTCTTTCTAACACCATCATTATACGCTATCAGAGATAATTAAATGTCTGTGATAAATAGGATTGCCATGGCTAGACTTAGACTCATTTGCTTTTGACTTGTGGACACTTTTCACTTTGTTGTATTTATATTTTCATTTCCACCAGCATATAGATTTCTGTGGTCTTTCTTTACCCGACTTTAGCCAAATACTTAAACAATTACTGACTCATTGACAATCCCCGATTTCTAATCTCTTCTCTTTAAATTTTTGATTTGGGAATATAAGGGCAATGTGCTATGTGCTTCTATTTATTTATTGTTTTTTGAAAACTTTCTAATAAAAACTGCTTGGGAAATAATTTTGTAGAAAGCTCCACCTTTTCTTTGGGATGATTTAAAAATAATAAAAATCTAAAAGAAAACATCAGATTTCAGATTATTAGAAAAATGTGTAATTCAAGGGCTTAACATATCATTCTCTAGTAATTCTAATAATAAACATATACGTTGCTATGATTTTTTTAGAAGAAAATTTTCCTCACAATCCTTTGAGAACCAATATCGGGCATTTTAATGGAGAGTTCACATTCACTAACATCCAGTGGCATTTACATAGTTAATGCCAGGAGATCATCCATATAAAAGGAAAATTGCAATATAACCAATTATTGCTCTAGCTTAGGTATGAAAACAACAAAAAAAAGTGGAGCAATATCCAGGTGCATATTAGATTTCTAATTTATGGATTTTTTTTTTTTAACTTTTCTATTTGAGGGACATCTGAAGTCCTCCTTTTACCTTTTAGCCTCTTTCACATGAAGATCTCTAGGGTTATTAAAAATTGAACTGAGCCTAAAAAAAGCCAAGAGGAAAACCTATACAATTTTTTCAGATAACAGTAAAAATCATCTTGGTGAGCTGAGCATGTGAAATTCTTTTTTCCAGTTCTTTTACCAAACAAGTGTAAACAATTTATTAATAATTACATCTTTAGGTCATTTTATAACTGCATTTTATGAGATTAAGAAACAACAAGATTGAATATGTCTCTTCCTTTTTTTTCAGATTCTTGTGCTTTGACTGCTGATAAAATATTGCTATAGTTAGCATAATATGCTCTGAAAGCCATAATAACTTTCAAATTTAGATGATTCTTGTTTATAACAAAATGTTTGTATACATGGAGCACAGATACGTCATCTCTGAGTGAATCTGTAGATTTTCAGACCAATGTGCCTGTTGATGGAAATTTTTTGAACTGCCAGGCGCAAATAAGACTGTAGTAAATTACCTATTTGTGGTCAACCAAAGGAATGTCTATCCAAAATGATTAAATAACCTTTCCCCAGTTTCATTTAAAACCCAATGTTATTCATATTCAAACATATAAAATAATTTACTTCGTGATAAAGCTAGCATTTAAAAGCAGTAGGGATATGATACTCAAAGTGACATTGAGATAGCTCTGTATTTTGAAGAAAATAAAGTTATATCTTTCCCTTATACCATAAAGTCTTGCTAAAATAAATATTTAATGCTATAAAAGAAAGCAAGAATTATTATTACAACTATGAATCATTTATATAATTTGGAATTTTAATGATTGTAGATATATCTCGTGTCGATATTTGGGTTGAAAATACCTGAGATATTTTATCATTTAATTATTAAGCATGTTATACAACATTGCATTCAAATTGAGATATTATCCTGTGTGAACTAATACACAAGGATATCAGTATAGTCAGTATATGTTTTTCTATGCTAGATTATACACAGTCTTGCATTTTATATTCTCAAAAGATAAAAATTAATGCTTCATATTATGAAAACACCCCACTGATTATTATCCAATATATGCAAAGTCCTTTTCAATATACCCACTTTAGAGGGATTTTACTTGATCATAATCCTCATTTTTTCTTTTTTTTTACCTCAAAAAGAAGTTGCCTCCATTTTTACAAAGGATGTTCATAAGGAGTGAATATCCTCCCATGGAGTACGTCCTAATACCAAATTTTAGCAGAATTCTGGAGATGCACTTCTAAGACAAGAAACTTTTCTAAGACTATGCAGCTAGTGAATAGCAGAGCTGGGATTAGAACCAAGATTCCAAAGGTCTCAGCTGGTGAAGAGTATGGCTTGACTGCCTAATCATTAAGCCATACTTTCCCCTAACTGAGAACTTTGAATTTTGTCATTGAAAAATTTCTCACATTAATTACTTCTTCTTTATCCTTACAGCCAATACGTTGGTTGAAGCGCTCTTTATCTTTTCTTAAAAAAATTTTTTATTGTGGAAAAATACACATAACATTAAATTTGTCATCTTAACCATTTTTAAGTGTACAGTGCTGTGGTATTAAATATATTCATAATGTTGTGCAACCATCACCACTATCCATCTCCATAACACTTTTCATCTTGTAAAACTGAGACTCTATACCCGTTAAACAATAACTCTCCATTTCTCCCTCCCCCGCAACTCCTGGCAACCACCATTCTGCTTTCTGTTTCTATGATATTTACTACCCTATGAACCTTATATAAGTGGAATCATACAATATTTGTCTTTTTGTGACTGACTTATTTCACTGAGCATAATATCCTCAAGGTCCATCCACTTTGTAGCATATGGAATTTCCTTCTTTTCTAAGGCTGAATAATATTCCATTGTATGTATACACTACATTTTGCTTATCTATTCATCCTTCAATGGGCACTTGGATTGCTTCCATGTTTTAGCTATTGTGAATAATCCTGCTATGAACATGGGTGTACAAATATTCTTTGAGACCTTGCTTTCAATTCTTTTCGGTATATTCCCAAAGTGGAATTGCTGGATCATATAGTAATTCTATTTTTAATTTTTGAGGAATCGCAATACTGTTTTCCATAGCAGCTGTTATCATTTTACATTCCATCAATAGTGCACTAGGGGTCCCAATTTCTCTACATCCTTGCCAAAACACCTTTTCTGTTTTTTCAATAGTAATCATCCTGACGGGTGTGAGGTAGTACCACATTATAGTTTTGATTTGCATTTCCCTAATGATTAGTGACGTTGATCATCTTTTCATGTTCTTATGGCCATTTGTATATCTTTTTTGGAGAAATGCTTACTCAAGTCCTTCGTTTATTTTTGAATTGGGTGGTTTGTTTTCTTTTTTAGGAGTTTTATTTTTTATTTTAGAATTTATCTATATACTCGGGATGTTAATCCTTTATCATATATATGATTGCACATATTTTGTCTCATTCTGTGGGTTGCCTTTTTACTTTGTTGATAGTGTCTTTTGATGCACAGGTTTTTAAATATTCATGAGGCCCAATTTGTCTATTTTTTCTTTTGTTGCTTATGCCTTTGATGTCATATCCAAGGAATCATTGCCAAATCTAATATTGTGAAGATTTTGTCCTATATTTTCTTCTAAGAGTTTTATTGTTTTAGGTCTTACGTTTAGGAATTTGATACATTTTGAGTTAATTTTTGTATATGATGTTTGGTAAGGGTCCAACTTCATTCTTTTGCATATGGATGTTCAGTTTTCCCAGCACCATTTGTTGAAAAGACTGGCCTTTCCCACTGAATGCTCTTGACAACCTTGTCAAAAGTCATATGACTATACACAAGGGTTTATTTCTGGGCTCTCTATTCTATTGCATTGGTCCATATGTCTGTCTTTATGCCAATACCACACTGTTTTGAATACTGCATCTTTTTAGTAAGTTTTGAAATCAGAAATGTGAGTCCTCCAGTTTTATTCTTCTTTTTCAAGATTGTTTTGGCTATGCAGGGTCACTTGAGATTCCATATGAACTTTAGGATGGGTTTTTCTATTTCTGCAAAAAACGTCATTGGGATTTTGATAGGGATTGCATTGCATCTGTAGATTGCTTTGGGTAGTATTGACATTTTAACAATATTAAGTCTTCCAACCCATGAACATGGGATATGTTTCCATTTATTTGCAATTTCTTTAATTTCTTTTAGCAATGTTTTGTAGTTTTCATTGTATGCATCTTTTGCCTCCTTGGTTAATTTTATTCCTAAGTATTTTATTATTTTAGATGGAATTGTAAATGGAATTTTTTTATAATTTCCTTTTTCAGGAAATGAACAATTTTCAGATTGTTCATTGTTGTTGTACAGGAATGCAACTGATTTTTGTGTCCTGCCACTTTGCTGAAATAGTTTATTAGTACAAACAATTTTTTTGTGTGGAATCTTTAGGGTTTTCTACATGTAAGATCACATAATCTGCAAACAGAGATGATTTTTTCTTTTCCTATTTGGTTGCCTTTTATTTCTTTTTCTTGCCTAATTTCTCTGGCTAGAACTTCCAGTACTATGCAAGTGCCCTTTATCTTTGCCTGGACTAAAACGAAAAGCACTTAACTGTTTTCCTTGCCTTCATTTTTTTCTCCTTTCCTCTTTCCTGTTATTCTTCTACACGTTACTCTGTTCTAGAGGGATCTTTCTAAACCCTCAACATGATCTTTAAGGGGCTCTGATTTCCCAAAGACTAAAGTCCAATTTCTTAGAATGACACTTAAAGTCCTTCACAAACATGATCTGAAGTTACCTCTCTGACTCCTACATCACACTCTGCACCCTCCGTATATGACTACATTTTTCATTTCCCACTTTGGTGCTTTACTCACAGTTTTCTGGCAGCCTGAATTGACGGTCTGCCTCTTTTGTGAATTTGTAAATTCTTCCTTTCCCTTAAAATCCAGTTCAAGTGTCTCAACCTGTCTAAAGCCGTCTTTGACTCTCTCTGTCACTTACATTTCCTTCTTCTTGATCTCACAGCACTTTAAGCTAGTCTCATGCCCTTATTATGCTTTAATTTATATTAGCATTAGTTTATCTCTCTACTACAATTTTTAAAATTTTTGAGGGGAGGGATTGTTTATTTTGCATTTGCGTCTTCTCCAGGTCATAGGGAGTAGCACAAAAACCTGTAAGTAGTCAATCTTCGATGCATAGTTGTAGATTGGGATTCTAAATATGAGACTTATACATATTGAGGAATAAGAAGTATTATAAAATAGTAGGAATCTGAGATTTTGAACTCTGTTTCTTGGGTTCTTTCCTTGGGTTGAATATAAATTTCTTCATGAAATGGGGAAAATTACTTTCTTCTGCCCTTGAATTCCTGTTTTGTAAGCCCAGCACGTGGCTCTGTGAATTTTATTTCATGATAAGGGCCACTGAGCGATGCTATAAAGATAAATCAGAAGTAAAGCGTGATTTATAAAGCATGTTTTCTCTCACAATGTAAGAAGAATATCTAACCATTAATGCACTCATTTCCCCAATTCAGCAACTTTCAAAGTAGAAAAATGCCACATAGGATTGAGTGTGTAGAGTAGAATAAAAATCTGGTGAATCCCTCCTGAATACAAACAAAGGGATCAGTCTGATAGAGAAAGTCACTCTATAAATTCTCTACCACACACAAAAAGTGGACCGGAAAGTAAGAGCATCTCCAGGGACAGCAGCACTTGGAAGATGATTGCAAATTGTGTGTGAGGTTTTGAGATGAGAGCCGGCTGCTTATTCCCAGGATGTCATAATTAGTTTCCACAGTGAATTTTTCCCAGAAAATTCAAACAAGACTTCAACAAGCCAAGATTGTATTAGAAAACAGATGATGGTCTGACCCAATGTATTGGCCTGCCTAAATTGAAATGTAACGAGCATAGTCTTTTAATTAAATCCAGTTCTGCTGTAGATTATGATTTTTTCTTCCAGTTATCATTCTTGAAAAGACTTCAGTAGTTATTGAAATGTATAGTTCAATTTAGTAGGTAAATTTACCTAAATAAGAGACATTATGGCCATTCATTTGGAATATATTCATGATCCAGGACATTATCAAAACCTAATTTATTATTATTATTTTTAAAGAATACCATTCTACAAATTGCAGATGGTCTCACACTGGCCTAACTTTCTAATATTCTGTTGTTTTGATGCATATGTTCACTTGAATTAATTAATAAACTATTGTTGAATAGAAGCCTTTGGGAACTTTTTTTATAGCACAGTAAGTATGATTTGTAATCAGGGTATCAACTTTCTGTGTATAATTGGGTACTTATAAAGTGCTCGAATTTGGTCATTGAAGTGTTTTAAGCACTTCCCACAATCTTGTTTGTGCTATAATTTGCCTTAGCTCTGCAAAACTTCTGGTGAATAAAGATTATTATCAGTTTTGCTCCTGAACAAACAAGCCTAACAGTTAAATTAAGTTCAGACTTCACACACCTTGCGTGCAGGACTTCTAAACATGACTCTCTCTCTACCTATTTAGTATTATTAACCATAAGTTCAATCCACATACTCTTGAGCTCTAACTCCATATAAGTTATTAGTAAACTCTAGCTGAATTAAATGAGTGAATCCAGTGCAACTTTATTGCAATCCTACAGTTGTTTCTAACCAGTTAATGGATATAACTCTCCATGCTTTTTTTGATGAGTTTCTTGTTCTAGGTTGTAACAAACAAACTGTATATTTAGTCAAGTTTCACTTAGTGAAAATCTTTTAAATATCAGCATTAGTTCTAAGTGTAGAGAGGATACAATGATAAACAAAATCTTGTGTGTCACAGTTTGACGGTTGGAGCAGGCAGACAATACTTACAATTTAATGTGATCTGTGCTCGTTCAAAGCAGCATGGGACACTGAGGAAGAGGAGGCAGGCTAAGTCCGCTTGGAAAACAGTACGTGTGATATTTGGGCCAAGTCTTAGTGAATGAGAAAGAGTTCCTAAAGCAGAGAAATGGTTAGGGTATTTCAGAAAGAAGGGAGATGGAGCATAACAATGCAAACAAATGACAGAGAAAGACATGTCCAGGGTATTTCTGAAGTTTTAGTGCAGCTCTAACCTATGGCTGAAGAAGGAGCTATGGGACTTGATGTGAAGGAAGGATGGGATTCTTAACTGGGCTGGGCTGGCCTGTGTTGGGTTGGGCTGAGCTGGGATTAATGCTTGGCTGGCCCTTGGCCTCTAAACTGTGGAGCAAAGAAGAAACTGACTACAGTATTTAGGGCAAAGCAGATAAGAACCAAAGAAACCTCACAAACCAAATATAGATGCCCAAAGAACTATACTAGAGACTCAGAAATCTAGTCCAAGGAAAATGGTCTGCAAAATTTCTCTAAAATGGTGTAAGCTGTTTCCAGGGAGGACAGTAGGGACATTTCCTCAGGTTCCAATATTCAACTCCAGACCCTCTATTATAGATAAAAGATCTGTAACCTCACATCTAGGTGGGAAAGGGATAAGGAAGATTGTATGAGCAGAGTCTGTGACAAGGTTTGGGTTTTAGAAAGATTTATCTTGTGCTGGTGTGGCATGTGAGGAAGTTGAGGCAGGAAGGCCATTTTAGGAAGCCTCTCTATCATTAAAATAGAGATGATAAGAAATTGAACTGGTATAATGAGAGAGTGGAAATGGAGAGGGTGGGTGAGGTAAGAACAACATGTAGTTAGAGCTTTCAGGCCATTTACATTTAATGTAATTATTGATTTGGTTGGACTTAAGCCTACCATGTTGTTATTTGTTTTCTATTTTTCCCATTCTGTTTTTTATTCCTTTGTTCCACCTATAAGACAGCGAGGGGACAAGATTGGACAAAGGGAGAAGTTGAACTGTGATGCAGCTGCCAAATTGGGGAAGGGAGCCGTGAGTTTGTTTCCCTATATCCTGAGATGTGAGCTGCTTCCCAGGAGGGAGTGTATGCTTGGGTAAGAAGCTCTCTGTCACTGAGAGCAATGCCTGGAAGAGGGTCTCAGCTGTGACCCAGCAGCATCCAACACTCTGAGAAGCTTGGGGGAGTGAGTGCCTTATTCTTTAGAGGGATTTGGACAACACACCACAGCTTCCACTATACTTGATATGATGTGAGCTGGGGCCTCGTAAATTAAGAATGGCTGAGGGCCGGCCCCCTGGCTTAGCGGTTAAGTGCGTGTGCTCCGATGCTGGCAGCCTGGGTTCAGATCCCGGGCGCGCACCGATGCACTGCTTCTCCGGCCATGCTGAGGCCGCGTCCCACATACAGCAACTAGAAGAATGTGCAACTATGACATACAACTATCTTCTGGGGCTTTGGGGGAAAAATAAATAAATAAAAATTATAAAAAAAAAAAAAAAAAGAATGGCAGAGGATTGTAAAGGCCTTACAATTGCTCCAGGGCAGCATGTGGGAGTAAGTCACAAGATAAATGCAAACATTCAAAATTTTCATTTTAACACAATATTGAAAACCTTGGGTTATTTTAAAATCCTTCTTCTCCTCAGTGAAGACTGTCTTTCATATCTTGCTTCCTTTTAAATAGGGAGATTCATTTGTCATTCTGAAAGAAAAGTTTTTTTATTCTTTATTTTGCTATAGGATAATACTTTCTGTCCTGACAGCTGCAAAGGTTTGTATCTGATGATGGATATAAAATCGCACAGCGAAACTATAGAGGGTGATAGAAAGCAAGATAATATATATATCATTAGTACTCTCATGAAACAATCTTTCTATCCTGTGACCTTTTGGAAAATTGATGCTTAAGATTTGAAATTATAGGCATAAATTATCTTTCTTCAGGAATTTACTCACACACCAGATGAAACCTATTGAATAGCGAAATTTAGCCTGTGAACTAGAGACTCAAAACGACCACTCCGGTGTAAATTTCTCCAGTGGGGACATTCAATACATGCTTGTTGACTAAACAAGGAGTATTTAATACATCAGGATTAGAGGAGGATCAAGGTGAAAATTTTCTCCAAATGTCTAATTTTTGCTAAAGAGTATTCCACAGAAAACAGGACCTACAAAATGCTTTGCTTTGAAAGGGTTTTATTATCCCAAAAGAAACCTGTTAGTTTTGTTTTTTTGTCTGAACTTTTTTGGCCACAAAGCCCACTTTATTGTAAAATTCCTTATAATCCATCAGAATTAGTGTCCATGGGAACACAATGGGGTCTAATTTATGTTGACTTCCCATGTGGTGTTAGGGAAGCTGATACCACTCCTGGCTGTAGTGTGGTGTACATGGCTGTGGTAGCAAGCCTCCAAAATAGCCCTCCAAGAACTCTCTCCTGCTGGTAGCCACACTGTGAGTAGTCCCTTCCCACATTTTACTGGCATTGGTCTGTGTGACTGATAGAATTTGGCAGAATTGATGATATGTTACTTCTAAGATTAGGTGATAAAAATATTGCAGCTTCCTTCTTGAGAGCACACTCTCTATCTCTCCCTGAATGCTCACTCTGTGGGAAGCCAGCTGCCATGTCATGAGGACACTCAGGCCACCTATGGATAGGCCTATATAATGAAGACCTGAAGTGATCAGCCAATAACCAGTGAGGAACTGGGGCCTGCCAACAGCAATGGAGTGGAAGGACATCCTCTCAAGCTATGCCTTCACATGAGACTGTAGCCCAGCCAGCAGTGGGACCTCACGGAGAGATCTTGAATCAGAACCTACCAACTGAGCTGTCCCTCAGTTCCTGACCCGTGGAAACAAATGTTGGTTGTTTTAAGATGCTAACTTTGAGGATAATTTGTTATACAGAAGTAGATACTTAATGCAATAATTTTAACGAAGCCAATCAGCGCATTTCATTCCTCTTGCCACAGTGATAGAAATAAAGGTGAACATTTGGTCTACGTGGCCCATTCAGAATGACTTCCAGGACTTTTAGTGGGGATTCTAGTACACAGACAGTCTCCTATCTCCTAAATGATGAACTGTATGTGTGTGAATGTTGGAGTCATTCTTTCAGGATGAGGAAATCCAACTGGAGGACAAAGCTGTCATTCTGAAGAGGGTAGAGAATAAGGAATTGTGGAGACAGAGCCAGAACCCTGATAAAAAAATCTTAAAAAGCTTGAAATTCCATCTTTCCTCTATATCTTTTCACTTACATAAGCCAACTAAACCTTTTGTTGTTTAAACTAGTTTGACTTGGGTTTTCTGTCACTTGCTACCAAAAAACATCCCTGTGTGTACACACAGGCAGAAACCATGCCTTTAAAGATTAACAAGCATCTTAGCTTATATTGTTTTGTTAGAGCACAAAGAGCCATCTTGTCAAACATCCCTGATTTCCTGATTCTCTGGATCTCAAAAACCTGATCATAGATCTTGGCAACCTGATTAGCTCTCCTTCCATTTCTTTGGATCATACTGTCTTGAGTCTTGCTTCTCGACGGATGTATTCCCTTCAATGTGACACTGTTGTTCACCTCATTTAGGTTGTCTCTACTGAGCAGCAAATCTTGCTACCCAGGATATGCCACTTTCTAATTTAGACCCCATCCCCAAGTAGCAACTGCCTTTGAGGGGCCAGTCCTAATGTCAGGTCAATTCCACTGGCTCAGTCTACCTGACCATACTTTCTCTTTTCTCTCTAGTGATTACTACTAGCATCTCACTTCCAGCATCTTTCAACTGACTCACTCACAAAGCTACTATAAGCTTCAAATGAAATTGTGTATAAGTCTGTTTTGTAGTAATTGCTCAGTAAATATATGTTGGGTGCATAAAAGTTCCCTTTAACTTGAGATCTAAATGTTCATAAAGGAACATGAAGTAAAAAAATTAGTATAATTTAGTTATTATATCATTTTTATTGTACAATGAGTGTTCATTATAGAAAAATTAGAAAATCTAGATAAGTAAACCCCTTTCTCAATTAAAATAATCTAAAATATATCCATCAGACGGAACTCGACTGTTTAAATTTTGATGTAAATTATCCTAGCCTTTTTCTAATAAAAATTGTATATGTACTTTACAAAAATGAGCTCTTATTATTTATTAATTAGCTTTTTATCATTTAAAAATTTACCATGAACATCTTTCCATGTTGACAAATATAAATATGTTAATTTGTTTATTCTCTGTCATAATAATCATTCTATTATTTTGGGGAAAATAGTGACTCAGGCTCATTATGATAAACAAGATTGTACAAAGGAATGGCTGGAAAAATGACTAAACCATCTTTGGCTTTGTTGAGACTTGTTGGTTAGAGGGAAGAACTAAATATTATTTTCTCTTGCTCAAGTAAAATAGGTGTGTGTAGATGAAACCTGTGGAGGTTCTGTGAACTGAGTCAGAATTAACACAAAGTTTCAAGACAAATTTTATGTTCTGAGAAAACCTGAGGCATATAGAGAACATTTCTTTTTACCCTAAACAGCTGACATTCTTCTATATAAAGGGCATGACAGTGTGGTAGAAGTGGACAGAGCACTAAACAGAGCCTCAGGAAACCTGAATTCCTAAACTAGGACTGTCAATCGTGCCTATATAAATTTGGGAGGGTTTCTTTCTCTTTTATAAATCTGTTAGAGGTATTCTAGCTCTACTATTTTACAGGTCTTTGGATTAGATTGACAGATGTGTTTTTTCTTTAAAAAACACACGGAGAGTCAGTCATATGTAGGTCTTGCTTCTTTAGCTATTTTTATTTAATTTGAAAGTTCCTCCTTTTGCTAGAAGAAAGGAGAAATATGAAATTTCCTCAATTTATGCTGTATCTTTAACTATTTACTTTTGAACCTACTAGTTAATTTAAATGGGTTCATTTAACTTAGTATTTTGCAAACTAATTTTAGTGAATGATTTTAGTGTCATAAATTTGGGAAACATCACTACCAAGTTGATATCAGTCATTGCAGCTCTTGCTAAAAGCTTAGGGCTGCTACATACGGCTATTCAAGTTGTGCACTGCGTATCTGCAGGGATGTAATTCACATAGACTATGATATGAACGATGAACCAGACTCGTGTAATGTGCAACCTGTACACATTTCTGTTGTGACCATGAGTGTTCTCATGATTGCTAAACTTCTCATTTGGGCAGTCAAGTAGATATGAATAAGTCATACATATGTGAGGGTTACATTTATTCATGATAATTTAATATATCGTCTGACACCAGTAGTGACTCTCCTGCTGTCTTCTCTCCAAACTCTACACTTTGCAGGTTCAACGCCACTCCAGGCTTTGAGATCAAGAGTGTCTCTAATAAGAAGGAACTTTATAAGTAATAGGCTAATAGTTCAGGCAGAGAGAACTGAGTCAGACTCTCTGACGTTCTCAATTTGCCCACTAATATCTGCTCTTGAAATCACGTACTTACCTTGTTGCTTGGTAACTGAGTTATTTGCTGGTTTCCTTCTTCCAATAGAAAGTAAGGTCTATGAAGGTAGGCATTTTTATCTGCTTTATTCACTGATGTAATCCCAGGCTAGAACAAAGTCTTGAATTCAGTAGGTACAAAATAAATGACCGCTGATTTGTTAATTAGTGGATAGGGCACTGTGCTATTCTGTCCAATTCAGCTAGAAGCTGGTATTCTGCCCACTTTTGAATCCTAGTTCCAAGTATCCAGGTATCCAGACATCTACCCTTAAACCTTCTGCCATTCTTGCTTTTGTGTGTTGCCAGCCCCTAGACTCTGACACTGAAGCCCACGTGCCTGCTGCCCTAGTGGTTGAACATCTGCCTGGCTGGGCTGCTGCCTGTCCGTGGCCACCATAATCTTTTGTTGCTGTGTTCTACCTCTGAGATGTTTGCTCTCATATCTCCAAGTTTTTAGTCTTGGTCTGAACACCTGCTCCAGTGTGAAATGCATCTCATCTCTAGGTTCCAGGCCCTACCTCTCAGCTTTTCTCAATTCCCATTTAGCTCACATCTTCCCAGGACTTATTGTAGTTGAAGCCTAGTTAATGATATATCTTTCCTTTGAACAATATTCAGAGATTTTTTTTTAACCCAAAGAATTTGGAAAAGCTTTGCAAAAGAGTCAGGGCTTGCTGTCAGCCAGGGAGCTTATCACCAGACACTTACAGCATGGACACCCAGCTCCTTCATGTCCCTTGAACCTTGGGCAAGTTACTAAGATTCTCTGGACCTCAGTTACCTCAAAAGCAAGTGGAATTAAAGAGCTAGCATTTGTGGAAGTGCACAAAATGGCGCTTGGCAGCTAGTAATTATATGCAAATTAGTTTCCCTCCATTCTTTTTCTTAAAGGGAAATATAAAGGCTGGGATTTAGCAAAGGCCTGCCTTAGGTCTCAAGGTCTTCCTAATGTGGGTTGCTTGCATCTGATCTGCGTGTCAGGGCCTGCCTCTTCAGCTCCATCCTACCAGCTCCTATTCCCTGACTGTTGGCATTAGCCTTTGACCACGCACGTCTGGTATTTTCCGCCTGTGTCTCAATCCTGAACATACTGATATCTGCCTGAATCTCAAGATACAGCCCCTTTGTTTGTTCTGCCTCCCAATCCCTGACATAACCAGCCTGATTCTTGCTGTCTCTCAGTGTCCTTTGTTTGTCATATGTAGGGTTTAGGAAATCCAATTTAGAATAAGACTTTTAAGGAGCTGAGAACCCTTCCTTTCCTTCCCATGCTTTGAAAATTAGGCTGAAAGCAATGAAGTATTTTTCCTAAAATAATGAATATATGTCCGAGTCTTTCAAAGCCTTAGTCCATTGATTCATTCACTCTGCTCCCTGTTCCTCATCCGTAACCTGCCTCCATCTCCAGGGTGTCACTGAGACAATTAGCTAGCAAATTCCTACTTCACATCTATGACAATGGAAGCATTTTATGAATGATTCCATAAAGCATACTGGCTAAGAACACATTGTATTTTTAGGAGTGATTCATTTATGGAAAAGAAATATGTTCCGTGATTCCTAATCTGCTTGACAAGCTTAAACAGAGGAATTTTTAACTCTGTTTTTTAACATAAAAGTTCTAAGAGAGACTCTCCTTTTCTGAACTTCTTCAGTGTGAGAGTGAATATGCCTCAAATATAGTGGTAATACGTGGTGTTTAAGTAGTTTACATTGCCCTAAATAATGCTATCGTGCTCAAGGTAGGTTGTGAGCTCCTAGAGAACATCTTAGAACATTTTAGTCATCTTTGATTATCAAATATCTAGTACAGTGCTCAGGCAACATTTTTTGTTTGTGAATAAATTCTTCAGAACCCATCAATGACTAGAAAATACACGATTTATTCTTCAGAACCAACCAATGACATAGAAAATATATCACAGTCCAGAATGCATCCATACTTTTAAAAATGTAAGACAGGCATAGTATTGCTTTGATAGTCTGGTAAGAGATCTGACCTGTACATTTCCCCTGCAATTAAAAAATGTATCTTACTTGTTAGGAAACTCCTGACTCCCCCTTTTCTTTTCTTTTTTATAAGGAGAAACTTCTCAGGAGCTGTGTCAGATGCTTATCTTCCCTTATGGGTGATGAAAGTAAGAGTGGAGATTTTAGGGAGCAGAGTTTGAGCTAGTTAGGTTCTATCTCATATAATCATACAGCCCAGACATAGAAAGGTTCTAGAGAGCTCAAAAGGCAGGTAAAGAACTCCAGATACCAGGAATCCAGACGGGTCAACCATAAGAGAAGTGAGGCCGTTAATCACTAAAGGCAACAATAGGGGTTTCCCTATTTCCCTCCGACACTGAAAACAGTTTTGGGGTTTTTTTGCTGGTTTCCCTGGAGGCAGAGTCTGAGGTCCTAAATGTGTACAGGGCCAAAGGTGTACATTATCAACAAGTTCCATGAGCTGCTTTAGTGAAAAAAAAGTTCACAGTTTATGAAGGATGCCATCTAAAGGAGTGGCAAGCTGACTGTTTACTTCCCTCTCCTCCTGCCCTTTCTAACACCCTGAAACACTCCTTCCTTTATCACTCTGCAGGACTAGACTCCCTTTGGGCCATCTGTTTGAAAAACAATCCTCTTGTGGTTGAACCTAACACATGCAGCACACGGAGTTCAGCATGTAAGCTTCATGTGTTCTCTCCCACATCCAGACACCAGCTTATCCAGCTAGATCAAGACATCATTTATTAGACTTAATTTTTCAGTTTTTTTTTAAAAAAGGACAATACCCATTGTTAAAATAAAGAAAAAAGAAGCTGAAGGCTACAATACCTAAAAGAAGACTTTAAAAATTTTATACATACTGTATGCCAAGTTTTAATACTATATTTGCTCTAATTTTAAGCATCAATAATAAGAATATAAGGAAAGAGTAATTGGGTCTACCATTGTATTTGACATCTTCAAATTAAAGGTAACAGAGTAAGGAACAGTTAAAAAAGTTTAAATAGTATTAGATTCATAGATCTTTGGATTTGTATCTATACTCTATTTCTTTATAAAAAGGGACATATGTGTACAAAACTTGCAAAGATACTTTGTATGTTATTGTGAAGCACTATATTTCTGTTTCTCTCCTTCCTACACCTAACCCCTGTCATTTTTGTATATTCAGAAGAGATGCTCAAACTCCTTTGGTGAGATACACTTTAAGATAAATGATACGCAGTGCTACCTTTTCCTTTCACATATAATTCCTGAAGGTCAGATAGTGTTTGCTTAATACTCACTGACGGCATTTTTGCAAATATTAACTGACCAAGGGGATTTAGGCTGTTCCATTTGTTTTTTCAGACTTGGCATTTAATTTTGTTTCAACCCCTAGGCTCTTTGGACTGTCAGAGTGCAGCCTCATTATAGATCTGACTTGGGTCAGACAAAAGCCATTGGCCATTGCAGGAACTAGGCTGAAAGGAAACCCATATGATAGGGGTAAGAGGAAATGTTTCAGGCATGAACATGGCTCATGAAGGAGGAAACCAGTTTGTTTTGTGCTGGAGCCCAGTTATAGTTGAGAGATATAGACATTTCTGCCCAAAGAGGATTTCAGAGGGTTTAAAGAACAGAGTGTGATGGTACTACTTGAACTTATGGACATAAATTGAAGCAGATATTCCTTCATGCATTTATTCATTCATCATTTATCTATTTATTCAGCATTTAAAGTTGATTCCAGTTTATTCCCTTTAAGAGCCTTCTCTCTACCCAACAAGGTATTTGTGGGTTAATCCAAATAAGTGCCTCATGGATTATCCATTTTTAGAAGATTCAGCTTCTCCAACTCAATTGTTACCTTCCTTCTCTAATCCTTGTCCATTTCTTCACCCTTGTCTTGGCTTAGCTCTTCCATTCTTTTTTAATCCCTGATTAGTTACCTAGCTCCAAATTTATATCTCCGTTTTTCCAGTATCTTGATTTCCGATCTTCACATCTGGAACAATGATTCCAGCAACTATCTCCTGCATTTTGCCAAGCATCATAACCATTCTCATGTACTGCTTTTGCTGATAGCTCCTACTGGGGATACCTTGGACCTGAAGGAACGTTAGAGTTGGATGGTTGAGGCACAATTTGCAAACTAATCACTGCCTTCAGAATAAGTTTTGCTGAAACCATCAATTACAGATTTATTTATTGAAAGAGCCCACAGATCTTTTAAGAAATTATGATACCTGGAAACTACAATCTCTGTGGGTATCTTCTTTTGGATAACAACTTCCCAGGTGATTCTGATGACCAAACAGGTTTTAGAGTCAATCAGCTAGGAGGTAGTGAGACCTGAGTCTAGAAGGAAGCAGAGGAATTAGTTAAGCGATGAGGAGAGGGGAAGGGCAGGGATTTTCCAGGCAGAGGGAGGAGCTTTTTCCAGATGCTGGAGAGAGTGTTATGGGTTCAAAGGAACATGCATGCATGTTAGGAGTCATAAGAGGTGAATCTAGAGAAGGGTCAGATAAGGAACGATCTTACATGCCATACTAAATACTTTATATTTTATCCTGATAATGATGGGAATCTTTAAAAGGGTAGTGGAGAGCAATGTGGTAAAGGAGGCACCAAGGAATTGCTGGTAATGGATTTGGTCCCCAAAGAAATTTTTTTCAACTGATGTTTGAATTTTGTGGTTGTAACATTTCACCAAAATGGATGGGGACACATGATTAGCCTCATTCTATCATTAGAGTTTTCACTCAGGCTCTATCTTTGTAAATCAGTTTAGCTTAGCAAAACTTGATCTCTGGTAAAAACAAAACAAAACAATGTTTTGATCCTCTGTTTACAGTCTCCTTAGATATGCAAATTAATTACAGTCACAAGTTTGAATTCTATGTGTGTCATTAACAACTATGATATGCTTTGGTATCTCTGTGTGTGTTCTAATTAGTGTTCTCTGATCACAAAAAAATACTCATGAAATTTAATTCTTAAGCACTTATTATAAGCAAGATGTGTGTGTAATGCTGTGAGTGATAAGAGGATGAGGAGGTGCTCTCCATGCCCTTATGAATCTTACAGACAGTGTGGAAAGTGTAAAGTCTTATCTGTCTCATTAACAGTTATGTCATCTTGGGTAATGTTAATAAACAAAAATTCAACCAAGTAAATTTGAAGATCTAATTGGCTTTATTCAATGATTCATGAATTGTGCAGCATCCCATTTAGCTAGTAGAGAGATACTCCAAGGAGTTATGCGAAATGGAAGGTTTTATAGACAGAAGGGTAGGGCAAGGAAGTTATCAGCAAAAGAAAAGAAAGGATTGTTTCAGGCAAAGTTACCTTCTTGTGGGGGAAGGGAATGGCAGGGGTCTTATCATGTAGATGACCCTAATCAAGAAATTTTAGATTGACTGTTTAAAGACCACATTCCTGGGGAAGGTTGAAAATGCAATTAAATCTTGGTTTGCTGTCATGGGGGCCGATGACTCCATTTTGAGCCTGTTATTTATTTTTTAACAGTAAGATACTTTCCCAGAGCTTCAGTTTCTTCTGCTGTAAAATGAGAGGGCTGAACAAGATTATCTCCAAGGTAGCCTTCCAGTTTTAACCATGGGTTTCCTGTGATCTAGTAGGAAAAAGTAAGGTGATAATGCAAGGCAGACATCTATCTTGCATAGTAGTGTAAGGACCACATTCTCTGGAGTCAGTCAGACCTGGGTTTGGATCCTGTCTCTATTATTTACTAGTTTTGAAAACTTGGATAAGTTAAGATATCACCCTAATCATCTGTTTCTTCATCCATAAAATGTGTGTTTATAATAGTAACTACCTCTTATGATTATGTTGGAAGAATGAAAAGAGACAATACTCAAAGAGCAATTAGCTCAGTCCATGGCATATAATAAGCCCTCAATAAACATTTATAACAATAATAATAGTATAATAATAATAGTTATTATTATAACAAGGAAAGAGTTAATATTAATTCAAAGGAGAGATTACTTACAAATGGGAGCCCCACGTTGCACTCATAAGAAGATAACATTTGAGAAGATCCTCGAAGATGGAAGAGGATCTCAGCAAGTAGGTTTGAAAGACAAGAGAGAAGAGACAAGAGTGGGAGGAGAAGCTCTTTCTAAAAGAGGGTAGAACTTCACAATGTTTCTACACGTGATAACACAGTATATAAAGTACAATAGAGCCTTCTACCTTTCATGAGTGATGTCACTCAATTTCACTGCCTCCCTGAGGGCAGATTAGTTGAAAATATTTCACCGATAAATTCAAACAAGTAACGCGACTTGCTTCCTAGTTTCAGCAGAGAGCTTTCATAGTACCAAGATGATAATCCAAATATCATGAACATCAGGCCCTGATTCCATCCTATTCAATGGTGGAGAGGATCTTACATCTGAATCCTGCTTTAGGATCTTAAGGAGTCAGGATTTTGGACAGGTAACAGGTGGAGAGGAAGCCTGTCCTTGGACATTTGCCAGGTGTGAGTAGGCTCTGCTCTCCTCGGGAGGACTTCTATTTACCTGACTCATCTACATCGGCTCTCGTAGTTTCCATTGGATGCTTGCCTGAGTTCCACTTTGATTGTTGTGGGTTCCGGCGCTGATTTTGGCACTTTCTAGCTCTGTCAGGTTGGATTAGTCACTCTCCAAATGGTCCTCACCTGTAAAATGGTGATATGATACCTTTCCAGTTATGACTTTAATACAAAATGAAATAATATAAATGAAAATGTCTATAAAGTCCAACCAAATATAACTAAAATGAGGAATGTTGATAAAGAGTTCTTTCCATTAATTATTTAAAAACTGGTATATATAGAACTTTTATTCATTTGAGAAAAGGTAAATAAATTTACTTGAATGTTTTGTTTTGAGCCTTTGTTATATAGATTGTTAAAGCTCCTTTATTATCATATAATACAAGCTAAGAAAATCTGAATTGTACCTTAGACTGAAACCATGTATATAGAATTCAGGCCAGTATTTTCTATCAAAATGCCCTGCCTTTTGAAAATATATTCCGGATAAACTATACTATTCCTGGTCTACCTTAGAAGGACCTCTTTAAAATGCTTATAGCAGACTTATATCTTTATAATCTCACAAAGAGATAGCAAATATCTATTAAGAACCTAAATATTATTGAATATCATTCCCCCACTAGAATATTTTGTTCTTTGATGAGTTTCTAGGCCTAGCATGATGACTAGCCCATGGAACTCATTCATTTATTTATTCATTCACTCAACATAGATTTATTGAAACCCAGAGTTCAATAAAGCTAATCATATAGTCCCTATTTTCATGGGGCTTAAATTCTTACGCAAACAAACACATCCATCATGTAAGTTTCTGTAATGATGCAATCACTGTACTTAGTATTGTTGAGCATTTAAAGCACAGGCAAAAAAAAAAAAAAAAAAAAGGATCCCTGTTCCCAACTTGCTTATAGGATGCTCATCACAAGCTCATTCCTCAATAATGTGGTGCACATTCACATCCCTTTGACTTTGCTCAAGATATTTCTCTTGTCAGGAATACTCTGTTCTCTTCTTTTGTGTTTAGTGAATTCTTACCATTTAAGAACCAAATCAACCATCATCTCTTCCATGAATCCTTCTGTAATGATTACCTAGAGCTATTAATCACTCTATCATTTATGGTCCTAAAACATTTTTCAGAAACATATTTCAACACAAGATCAATCAATTGACTGATCGAGCTCTCTATCTATTCTCTCGTTTGACTGCAACTTTCTTGAACAGTGTTTTAGTGATATTTGAATATTGAGTTCCTAACTCTGTGCCCGACACATTCATTCTACTTGATGAGTTCTTTTTTGTTTTGTTAAACATTTTATTAAACATCATCTGGAGACATCAAATTAACATATAGAAAACATGAAATGATGGCATGCTAACTATGTGGTTATTGATTACAAGTCCAATAGACAGAGGAGAGTGAGCTAAAGATACCAAATCAGGCTTCATGAAGTTCATATTCATCCCTTGTTGATGATGAGGATTATAATAAATGGAAAGAAAAATAAAAAGCATTACAGCCAGAAGAAACAGTATAAACATATGTTCAGAGACAGAAATAACCAGAGGTTAAGAAAGAAATTGCCTAATGACTAGAATGGGAATTGCAATGAGAAGGACCGAGGGAGCAAAGAGAGGGTGATATATAATTGTCTTATGAGATGTGTATAAGTCAGTGTTCTACAGAGAAACAGAACTAATAGGATGTGGGAGACTATATATATATACATATATATATATTTATTGTAAGGAATTGGCTCACTCAATTATGGTGGTGGGCAAGTCAAGTTCCAAGATCTGCCAGGTGAGTGGGCAATCTGGAGACCCAGGAGAATTGAGTCCAAAGTTGAAAGGTCTGAGAACCAGCAGAGCCAATAGCAGAGTTTCTATCTGAAGGCAAATGTTTCAGTTCAAGTTTGAAGGGAGGAAAAAAGCTAACGTCCCAGTTCGAAGGCAGTCTGGTGGGAAGAATTCTTTCATTCCTCGGGGGGCCGTAAGCCTTTTTGTTCTATGCAAGCCTTCAATGGATGGGGCAAGACCCACCTACATTAGAGAGGGCAGTCTGCTTTACTTAGTATACTGATTTAAATGTTAAAGTCACCCAAAAACACTCTTACAGTAACACCCAGAGTAATGTTTGACCAAATATTTGGGCACCCTGTGGCCCACTCGAGTTGATACTTAAAGTTAACCATCTCAAGATATATAGAGAAAATATTAGGAAAGATAAGTGTTGTCCAGCATTATTAATAAGAGACTTTCTGAAAAAGAATTCCTGAAGGATACATAGGTTTGAGATAAGTGGATTTGGGGTTTTAGTAGGGATCATTCCTGATGACAAAGCAGCGTGAGCAAAGGTCAGGTCAGGAAAGGACAGGGAGTATTTATGGTTCCAGGAATGGTCATCTACTTGGAGAACAGCATAGGATACAGAGAGGGAGTGGCAAAATGCCCCACCATACCTCCTCTGCCCACAATTATCAAGTCCTTTGTGTTTCTGGTCTCCTCTCACTCCCTCCTGCTTTTCCAACTCAAGGCTGTCCATGAAAATACTGCTGGATGTATAAGGTGAATAAATTATGACAATTTAAAACAATTAGGCTGATGGATTTGTTTCTAAATTAGTGGAATTTTAGATCACATGCCAAAGAATCAGAGAGATAATCAAGGCTGGAATTGTTTCTCCTTGATGGGCAGAAGAAAAAAATGTCTTAAACACTAACTGATACAAGATAGAGTCCCAGGAACTAGAGCTGAGTAGAATGGGATGGAAGTTATTCAGACTGGCCAGGAAGGTAAGCACAAGCTGTGCCCTAGGGAGCACCAAGTAAATGCTAGCGGATCGGTCAATTTTCAAATCCAAGAGGTCAGTACCACGATTTAAATGACAGATAGACTCCAAAGCCTCCAAATCCAGGAAGCCATTGGAAGACAAGGCAGTGGTACAGGCTGATGTGGGGCAAATAGCAAGGGAAAGAATGAAGGGAGAGGATTTGAAGTAATGTTCTAACATATAATTAATTGACTAGGAGTTGTTTATACTTGTTTCCCCAACCTGGTTGTGAGACCACTCTCATTTAAAGGCTAAGGATTAGGGCTGCTAGGAATTAAGTTTATAGATAGTAGTAAAAAAGGATGATACCTGGTCTGTCTGCTACTTGATCACTCTTGCTCTCTTGTCTAAAACCTTCAGTGGCTCTCAACGAATAGCAAGTTAATCCATGCTCCTCAATCTGGAATTGAAGACCTTCCACAATACGGCTGTAACCTGCCACTCCAGCTTCATTTTTCTGTACTGTCCTAAATACACACTAAGCTATGGATATAGCAGCACACTCACTGCTTCTTCATCTTATACTTTGTGTTCCTGCCCCTAGGCCCTTGATGATATTATTTTATCACTGATGTCATTTAGCACCAGTGTATTGAATGAAACTGAAAAGTTAGTCATCTACTGTCTTAGATAGGGAATTTGTGCACTTGTCATTCCAGATGAGCTGAGTTATGAATACATCAATTAAGCCAAGTGGATTATAAAGGTGGGGGCAGTGATAAGGACACAATCTGACAGTTTATAAGAACATCTCCTACAATTTCCTGACAATTTCCGTGTTTCTTAGCCCAACACGGATTAAGTATAAACTGAACATTCACCATTCACATAGCCTTCGTGATTTAAAAAGAGGAGCTGAAACTGACTCCCTAAGTGAATGCTTAAATATGTAGAGAGAAAATGAGAATGAAAGACAAAATGGTGAGAAAAAAATTAATAATGGTCAAGTGAATGTGCTTGAGTCAATTGATAAAAGTTCAACTTGTGAGATAAAGTCTAATTCTGATGGATTCATTTAATATCAATTTAATAATGAACATAAGGATATATGTGAAAGGGCACAGGCCATTCAAGAGAAAAATTCTTGTTAGGGTGGCTTCATAAGTTATCTGTTAACTCAAAGAGAGTAACCTTTGACACCAAGTTTGTTCCATTGTGATTCACCCAAAGCACCCTTGATGGCTTAACTGTACTGTACCATGATGAAAGTCTTGTCTTTCCAGGTGAAATAAGTTATAGAATGAGTAATGATAAATGCATTGCTGCTCAATTTGAGGTGTGATTTTTGATGAATGATTCACTGAGTCACCTCTGAGGTTTGGCTTAAGTAAGACTCAAATTCTATGTAAGAGACAATTTAAGAGCATAAATTTTCCAGGGCCCCACGCTCTCCCAAACATTCTCTGAATCAGAGAATTCATTTATCCCTTCATGAACTGATTCATGAACGCTCCGTTATTGGTAATTATTCCTCTATTTGAACTTCTCCAACGTCAAGAAACCCACCAGACCAGCCTATCTTCCTTTCAGTCAGTTCTAATTGTTAGAAAGCTCTTCCTTAATTGAGCACAATTCTGCCTTTCTGTGCTTTTACAATATTTTCTAGCTATGTTCTCTGAAGCCTCCTAGAAAGATCATCATTCTTTTCCCATATGGCAATCCTCCTATTATTTAAAACCCACGGTCGTGTTTACTGTCCCCTTTACTTAGACTTAAAATACCCTCTTCATCCTGACTTTCTTCAGTCATACCTAATATGAGATGGTTGCCAATCTCCTCACTAACTTCACTAACTGGAACCTTCTCCTCTAGATGGGCTGCAGTTTATCTTAAATGGTGGTACTCAGGAGTAAACACAACAAATCCAGGAGTGATCTGGCCAGGATGAACGCTCGAGTCCCAGGCTAACACATAAGCCTACGTAATAGGTTGTTTGATTAGAACCATTTTAGTCTCAGTTTCAACTGATGTCACCAGAAAATAAACACCACATTCCAAAACGAGATGAGCGACCCCAGGCAGGAGTTGCAAAAGAGATATCTTAGAACCAGTTTTGTAACTCTTACTGGACCAGCTATCTCTGCCCTGCCCTCCCCCTGCAAAAAACCCCAAAGTTAACTCCAAAAAGGAAATAAATATTAGGAGATATTTTTGGAGAGAGCTGTTGGTATATATTGAGTCCCACGTCCCTGTCACCATGGAGGAGGGTGAGAGTTCTTATACCTCACTTTAAGCCTAATGAAAGGAGTTTTGACTCTTCTACTCCTAAAGCCTGGTATTTGTTCCCTGGATCTGGAGTGACATAACGGACTGCTGTATGTCTCAAGCCTAAGAAATTCAAAGGGCAGAGATGGTGGCAGGTACATTGCTCTGAGGTTTGCATGATGGAGGATTGGCTGCAATGGGCTTGGCCTATATACAGGAGTACAGATAGTTACATCCCTGGAATGAGGCTGTTTCTTTGCGCCTTGGAATGACCAGAAGAATTTTTATTACCTAAGAATGACAGAACTGTCATGAGACTTACCTTAGACTTTATCCAAGAGGCAAGGGAAGAATTGGCCCAAACCGAATGGATTTGAAAGGACCATAGGTGACAAAAATAAAATTGCTTCATGATTACACCTTTTGTTTCCTCTGTGTTCAATTTACTAAGTTGTTTTACATATATATATATATATATATACACTCACACACACATATATATGTCTGTGTATATGTGTATATATGCATACACAAAAACATATACATACATATGGCACATATGTAGAAGAGCAAGGTTGCAACATAAAAATCATAATAGCTATAATTTATTGATTGTTTATTATTTTTCAGGTACCGTATTAAGACCTTTACAAATGCTATTAATTTTTCACAACCGTCTTAGATAGAATTCATAACTCTCATTTTATTGAGCGAATTGTTAAGTAGCTTGCCCAAGGTCTCACATATGTTAAACGGCTTAGCCTGAACTTGGGTCTGCCTGACTCTGAGGTCCAAGTTCTTAACCACCTATTCATTTTGCCGTTCGTCATAGCCAGCGTGGCTTTTGACAACAGCAACTGATTTTATTGTGTAGGTTTTTCCAGTGAGCACTGGGCAATTAAAAAGAAGTGAGAAGATTATTCATAAGATGTGGTATATATCAGCTTATTCCTTCTAAGGACTCGTATTATTATAATGAATATAGAAGGAAGAGTTTGTGATACCAGCAGAAACGGCAAAGTTAACACAAAAACAACTTGCTGTTTTTCTCAACTGAAAATGCAGAGTGGCTTCCACCTGCAGGCCAAAGGGGAAATTGCAGTATTTCCAGTTGTCCAATTACCTCCTTTCATAGACCAACAGCCAAGTTGCTGGGCTGAAGGCGCAACTCACCTCATCACCAGGTGGCTCTAAAGCTTCAACCAGGAGTAGTGCAAACACCTGGCGAGTGGGAACACAGTACATATGGAGGGACCAAAATGTCTCAGGGATCCTGCAGAACAAAGAGCTCTGGAGCTGGAAAGATGATCGAGCCACTTCTGCCAGCCTAATATTTATCTTGCGGGACCCTGAATGGTTCAGAAAGAGCGAGTCCAACATTATCTCCTCTTCTGTAAAATGTGAGGGATGTGAGGATTAAATTAAATTCAACATACTATATGCTAGGCAGAATTTTAGGCACTCGAGATGCATTGGTGAACAAAACAAATCTGTCTTCATGGAGCTTAGATGAGATAATGCATTTGAAAATATTTTGTAGACACTACTAAGCTGCATGCATAGTCATAACTGTCCTTTGTGTTTATACTACATTGGGAAACCCTGCATATTTATAACTAATGTGCCTGTGTACTAATATTGGGAGTGGTGCTATAACTTAAGGCTGTATTCAGAGTTACCTGAATGGAGCTCTTCACTTCACATCATGAGCCTGGCTCTGGTCCACTCACTTCAGCTTCTCAAGGACAGAGACCAGATCTTGCATCTTCTGTTTTCTCTATGTCCCCAGGACCTAGCATAGTACTGGAGTCAGAATAGGCTTTCATAAATATGTGCTGAATGGAATGGAACTAATCCACGATTGAATTGATAAAGCTAAATATTGGAGTCTGGAGCATGGACACAAAGTGAAAGTGATTTGTCGACTTCTGAACAATTTATTCTGCATCTGCACCCTCCATCCTCACAGCTCCCTGCACATTTATCTCTTCCTTAGAAGTACACTCATGTCCCACCCATGAAGTCCTTCACCCCTGAAGTCCTTCCTACTCTGTAGGTCTGCATGGTTCTCCTTTCTTGGAGCTCCTATCATATGATGGCCTCACGCACAGAAATAAACATTTAAGCAAGATTGTCTAATGTTATTCCCCAAAAGTAGTAAACTTTGATTTAGGAACAGTTCTATAGTAGCATGAAGAGTACCCTCACCCTCAACCATATACAATGTCCAGTACAATTTGAGGAATGAAATAAATTAAGTTACAGTCTATATCTTTCCTGTCGAAGAATCTCTGATTTCCAGAGATATATGTGTATGTGTGTGGGTTTGCATGTGGAATGCATGTATATGCTTAATGTTTTTCCCCTTCCTTAATTCTCTCCATTAAGTTCTTTTTTTTTTTTTTTAATTTTTTGTTTATTGCAGTAACATTGGTTTATAACATTGTAAAAATTTCAGGTGTACATCATTGTACTTCTATTTCTGCATGGACTACATCATGTTCACCACCAAAATACTAATTACAACCCATCACCACACACATGTACCGAATTATCCCTTTCACCCTCCTCCCTCCCCCCTTCCCCTCTGGTAACCACCAATCCAATCTCTGTCCCTATGTGTTTGTTTATTGTTGTTATTATCTACTACTTAATGAAGGAAATCATACGGTATTTGACCTTCTCCCTCTGACTTATTTCACTTTGCATTATACCCTCAATGTCCATCCATGTTGTCACAAATGCCTGGATTTCGTCGTTTCTTATGGCTGAGTAGTATTCCATTGTGTATATATACCACAGCTTCTTTATCCATTCGTCCCTTGATGGGCACTTAGGTTGCTTCCAAGTCTTGGCTATCGTGAATAAGGCTGCAATGAACACAGGGGTGCATGTACCTTTGCAAATTGGTGTTTTCAAGTTCTTTGGATAAATACCCAACAGTGGAATAGCTGGATCATATGGTAGTTCTATCGTTGATTTTTGAGGAATCTCCATACTGTTTTCCATAGTGGCCGCACCAGTTTGCACTCCCACCAGCAGTGTATGAGAGTTCCCTTCTCTCCACAACCTCTCCAACACATGTTGTTTCCTGTCTTGTTAATTATAGCCATTCTGACGGGCGTGAGGTGATATCTCATTGTAGTTTTGATTTGCATTTCCCTGATAGTTAGTGATTTTGAACATCTTTTCATGTGTCTGTTGGCCATCTGTATATCTTCTTTGGAGAAGTGTCTGTTCAGGTCTTTTGCCCATTTTTGAATTGGGTTGGTAGTTTTTTTGTTGTTGAGATGCATGAGTTCTTTATATATTTTGGAGATTAAGCCCTTATCAGATGTATGGTTTGCAAATATCTTCTCCCAATTGTTAGGTTGTCTTTTCGTTTTGTTGATGGTTTCCTTTGCTGTGCAGAAGCTTTTTAGTTTGATGTAGTCCCATTTGTTTATTTTTTCTATTGTCTCTCTTGCCTGGTCAGATGTGGTGTTTGAAAAGATGTTGCTAAGACTGATGTGGAAGAGCGTACTGCCTATGTTTTCTTCTAGAAGTTTCACAGTTTCAGGTCTTACATTCAAGTCTTTAATCCATTTGGAGTTAATTTTTGTGTATGGTGTAAGGTAAGGGTCTACTTTCATTTTTGCATGTGGCTATCCAGTTTTCCCAACACCATTTGTTGAAGAGACTTTCTTTTCCCCATTGTATGTTCTTGGCTCCTTTGTCGAAGATTAGCTGTCCATAGATGTGTGGGTTTATTTCTGGGCTTTCGATTCTATTCCATTGATCCGTGTGTCTGTTTTTGTGCCAGTACCATGCTGTTTTGGTTACTATAGCTTTGTAGTATATTTTGAAATCAGGGAGTGTGATACCTCCAGCTTTGTTCTTTTTTCTCAGGATTCCTTTAGCTATTCGGGGTCTTTTGTTGTTCCATATAAATTTTAGGATTCTTTGTTCTATTTCTGTGAAAAATGTTGTTGGAACTTTGATAGGGATTGCATTGAATCTATAGATGGCTTTAGGAAGTATGGACATCTTAACTATGTTAATTCTTCCAATCCAAGAGCACGGAATATCTTTCCATTTCTTTGTGTCCTCTTCAATTTCTTTCAGCAATGTTTTATAGTTTTCGTGTACAGATCTTTCACCTCTTTGGTTAAGTTTATTCCTAGGTATTTTATTCTTTTTGTTGCAATTGTAAATGGGATGGTATTCTTAATTTCTCTTTCTGCTACTTCGTTGTTAGTGTACAGAAATGCAACTGATTTGTGTATGTTGATTTTGTATCCTGCAACTTTACCATAGTCGTTTATTACTTCTAAAAGTTTTCTGGTGGATTCTTTAGGGTTTTCTATATATAAAATCATGTCATCTGCAAATAGTGACAGTTTCACTTCTTCCTTTCCAATTTGGATCCCTTTTATTTCTTTCTCTTGCCTGATTGCTCTGGCTAGGACTTCCAATACTATGTTAAATAGGAGTGGTGACAGTGGGCATCCTTGTCTGGTTCCTGTTCTTAGAGGGATGGCTTTCAGTTTTTCACCATTGAGGATGATATTAGCTGTGGGTTTCTCATATATGGTCTTTATTATGTTGAGGTACTTTCCTTCTATACCCATTTTATTCAGAGTTTTTATCATAAATGGATCCTGTATCTTGTCAAATGCTTTCTCTGCATCTATTGAGATGATCATGTGATTTTTATTCTTCATTTTATTAATGTGGTGTATTACGTTGATTGATTTGCGAATGTTAAACCATCCCTGCATACCTGGAATAAATCCCACTTGATCATGGTGTATATCTCCATTAAGTTCTGATATTAGGATTAGTAACTGCTGTTGGTACTAGTTAGGGAAGACTTGGTACCAAAGATGTAATTTTGGTATCCCCATCCCACAGCTTTGTCTGTGATCTATAGTATATAACTCTGAAAAGTAGTATGCGGGTTTTAATGCTGATTTTTCTTCTCTTCTTAGTCTCTCAAAGCATGGTCATCTGTCTCAGAATCAGAATTTTACACAAGACATTTATAAAATGTGAGCTCCTGGCCTCCACTCCCAATTTCTTGAATACAAATCTCTGAGGATAGAGCTCCCGGGTCTGCATTTATAACAAGTGGCTTTGGAGATTCCAGTGTGCATTCAAGCTTAAGAATCATTGCCCTCGGGTGCGCTGTTAGCAGGAAAAGTACGTTGTGAAAGGTCCCTGGGTGGAAAGCCAGCAGCTAAGTCCAGGACTTTTCCTGTAATGGGCATGTGCTTTCAGAATTGGTTTCCTCTCCCCGATCAACAGAGCATGAGGATTTTAGATTTTAGGGCACAGGGAAGGAGTCATTGTGACTCACCAAGGCAGCATGCATTGCATGCATTGTAATTGCCTTACACCATGAGTAATTCCATTCTTTGAATGAGCTCTTTAAAAAATAAGGATTATTTTCCCAGTTGTTAACTAAAATAAGTCAAATAAAATAAGTTAAATTAAATGCATCTGTAATGCACCTCACACACTAATGATAACCACTGTCAACATACATATATCCTGTTTACGGCAATAATTGGGCTTATATTCCTCAAACGGTTTTACATCCAGCTTTTACATTTAAATTTGCATTTTATGTATTCGAATAAAAATGCATTAAAATTAGAAAACAACAAATTTTAGTCAAAAAGGTTATTTTAATATATGCTTGAAGAATGTTGTATCGATACTGATTTTAGCCTTTTACCCTAAATACTATGTCAAAATCATTATCAAATGGAAAAAAGTAATCCCTTAGTGAGCTGTTACTAAAATAACTATTTTAGTAGCTGAATCTTCCCAGAGTGATGACCTATTTCTAATCATTTTCCCTGCTCCTTTCTCTCTCTCTATCTGCCTTTCTCATTTTTCTCTCTCACATTAAGCACCACGTAAAATATTTTTTATTATTACCACTTAAAATTTATATTTTAGTATAGAGAAGTTTATCTGATGATGATAAAACAGAGGTATGTATGCTCTAAGTATTTTTTAAATACTACTAGTTACGGAATATTTATACCCAATAAGGCTACCCATTGAAGGATAGCTAAAATTCCAGTTGCCTCTGCTATATCAAAAACTTTTTTAAAAAACATAATTTTTCCTAACATAAGCAGCTTTTTTTTTTCCCAGGCATATTTTCAAATATTGGTCCATGGGGGAAAATTAATCATATAGGGAATTCTCGGTCATGTTAATATTTACCATCTGGCTATTTTTGTCAGCCACTATTCTAAGTGACTTACACACACAATATCGTTTAATTCTCACAAACATCCTATGAAGAAGGTATCAATACCCCCACTTTACAGAAACTGCAGCCGAGGTGCCCTCAGCCCATAAGCTTCAGGGCAAGGATTTACACCCAGAGTTGTCTGGATTAAAATGCCCGCTCTTTCCCGCTCTATGAAGCTGAAAGGTTAAGAGCCGTGGCTCTCCCTGGGGCCCAGGTGCTGGAAACCCTTCATGGGGCTGTTCTGCCCAACCCTTTGGAATGCAGCCTCCCTTGAGCAAGCACTTGTTTAGCATGGTTTCAACAGTGGCCTGTCTGTCTAAGGTAGTCAGCAAATATTAAAATAGTCCTAATCATAAAATAGCACTCAACCATGCAGCCTCCTTACTGAGGGGGAGGCGAATGGCTCACTTTCCCTGGAGGGCCTGAGAAAGATCAGCTTACAGGCGTCAGCATGGGGTGTGACCCTTCTTCCTTCTCTCGGTCTTGGCAATAACACGTGCCTCTGATGACCATCATCTCACATTAGCCCACAGTTTGGGCAGAAAATGCTAACAGGGCCCCTTTTCTCCCCCACCCAAAACATGCTCAGTCGTTTCACTGACCTGGCTTCTGATTGGAAGCTGGTTGCTTCGAATAATGACCTCCAGGACCCCTCTGTGGGTTACAGCTTGTTGGTATACTTTTACCACAACTTAAGACGCCTGCAGTGAGCTGTGAGGAAAAGGAAAAGACCAAGATTTTCACATCCCCAGGTACCAGAAGCTCAGAAGACGGACAGTGGGCCAAGGGCTGGCAGCTCCCAGGGGTCCCTGCCAGACAGGATGCTAGCTAAAATTAGGGATCTTCTTCAGTACGTCGCCTGCTTCTTTGCCTTTTTCTCTACTGGGTTCTTGGTTGTGGCCACCTGGACAGACTGTTGGATGGTGAATGCTGACGACTCCCTGGAGGTAAGAAGTCAGCCCCATTGCCTCAGTACGTTTACTAGGACGAATGATGGAAGTGATAGCCAACCTGGACAGATTTGCTCCTTACTTACTACTTACTGAATCTTTACATTATTAGCTCATTTAATCCTCACAGCTAGTCTATGAGGTAGGTATTGTTGTTATCCCATTTTACAGATGAGGTAACTGCATAATCCCTCTTTTTTCAGAAGGGTAAATTCACACAAGGGTAATTATGCAATCTCTGCCCCTGAGCCTTCCAGACCTCTTCCACTGCTACAGACCAAACTGAATAAAGTTCCAGTAACATCTTTATACACATCAAATATAAATTTGCTAATCTTGATGACAGCATTAAGAGTAATGTGATAGTGTTTCTTAAGGAATAATATTAATCTAAGAAATTGAGTAATCAAACTCAAGGCATGTAAAACCTACTCAATTAGTACGCAATAGAAAAATGTTATTTTAAGGAGTTCCTAAGTAGGAGAAAACATTCCAAGGGAAAATAAATCATTCCAGTGTGTCCCAAAGTACAGGGGGAAAATATGGATTTAAGAAACCCTCTCTCAGAAATGAGTTGCTCTTGGGAACCAACTGTTATGCAAGAGAAGACTGAGTGGTTTACATTTGAGGATTTTATTTTTCTCACTAGAGAAGCTCGGAAAGAAGTAATTTTGAAGTTTAAAAGCATTTCCTGTGGCTATAAGAATCTGAGAGAGGTATAACTGAGTAAAAATCAAATCTTTGAAATCAACTACTATTCATTAGAAAGGTTTTGGAAAGTGTAGGTAAAAAAAAAAACAATATATCAGGAACTCAAATGAAGAGTATATAGCAACCCAATATGCTCTCTTATGTATATCCTGAAGGGAACAATTTGCTCTAACAAATGCTATAACTTCACCTCTATAAAGTTTAGGAAATGTATCCGAGAGCGAGTTTATATATTTTTTGTCCTAATTTTATTTAGTAGACTCTCAAGTTTGAGTTAGAAATGGAGAGTAATAATCTTTCTATTTTGCTGTGTATTGTTTTTGCCGTTTATTTTTTCTTGCTTTTAATTTTCCTCTCACTTCTACATGGCAGTTCAAAACCAACGGAGTTATAAATACTTCTTTAGTGCTAGAAAATTATATTTCTGAAAATTGTGATAGAATTGAAATACTGTCTGCTGTACCTGAGTCCGGTCATGTGTTTTATCTGGCCATGCATATAAGCGGTGAATGAAAAAAAAAAAATGGTCTTTGAACAGGGCTCAGAGAAAAGTGCAGATAAAAATGTCTGCTGCCATTAATTTGCTGGAATTTGAACTGCCAGTAGCAGGTGATTAACACAAAAATATGTTGGACTTGGTCACACTTAAAATTATGTTTTTAAAAACATGCAAAATCTCATCTAAAAGCATTGTCAAAATATTTTCTAAAACAATTTGAAAGTCTTTCTGCTTAAGCTATTGGAATTGCTAACTTCGCTTGACGAGAAAGGGAGGTTTAGAAAGGGTCAAACCTTGCTGAGAGAGATTGGGAGTCCTGGCATTTAAATTGCTTTCATTTCCGTACATCCAACCAAATTGCCATCTGCTCTGTGCAAGAACGCTTCTAGTTAAAATGAATGGAATGAGCAGTCCAGGTTATTCACCTCGAATAAATCCTTGCTAACCTTGGACAAGAGTTAGTACTTGCTTATTTCCCATACTTGAGACGTATTGCTATAAATATTCCCCAAGAAGCCTCCACATTAAGAGAAGAATCCTGTAACAAATGAGGCCCCCTCCTCTCCAACAATCTCTTTACGTGTCAATATTTTTAAAGGTACAGGGACCGCTAATAATAATCGCACCTTCAATTGGCCAGCATACAAAGTCATACTATTATCCATAAATTTCAAGGTTCTGATGTTCACTGGCTCAATTATACTGCTCTCCCTCCTTGCTTCCTTCCTCATGTGTATATCATCTTTGGTCCATATTAACAGCACACTTTAAGCAATTATGGGACAAAAATTGACACAACAAAGGTGCTTTTAAAAAAAGCATACTCATGGAAAATTTTTAAAAAGGAGTATTACGAATTTTTAGCTTTGTTAATCTTTTAAGGTGATATAGGCATCAGAGTTGGAAAATGGATTCTGTAGTTCAATTTGACACAACAAACATGAAATGTATGTCATATAAAAGGTATCGTGCTAATCCTGCTAGAGGAGGCAAAGATAAAGCTAGAGTGGGTCCTGCCTTCCAGGAGTGTGCATTTAGTGAGGAAAAAAGATACACGTGAAGCTGTAATGAAAGGCAGAGGCCAATTCATATTCGAGAAAGAAACGAAGAAGATAGAACGATTATTTCCCATCAGGGCCATTGAAGCAGGCCTCAGGGAGGAAAAGGTGTTTGAGCAAAACCAGGAAAACATGCAAAGGATTTCAGAAAGTGGAAATGGCAGCAGCAAGCTTCCAGACGAAGGGACATGCAGCAGAGCAGAATGAGGAAAAGCTCAGGATTTTAGAGGATTAAGGTAAGTAACAGGCAACATGAGACAGAAAGAGCTCAAATATTCTTTTGTCTTACACAGAATATTCAAAATACTACAAGATATTATTTTGCCTTACTTATACCTGCTCTGAAGGGGGAAGTTCTTTGTGTTAAGTAAAAACGTTAGGAAAAAAGAAATAGCCCCCAGAATTGCAGTGTGCACAGCCCCAAATCAGGGACCTGCCACCGTCCTGCTCCTGTCATTATTGATTCACTTGTGTCTCTGGGAAGACTGATGTGGTGAGACCTTGGGTTTTGAGATTATTCCAGCCTGTGTTCGCATCTTAACTGTCTTCTGTCGAGCAAGTCAGAGCTCGTGTCTTCAGCTCAGTTTCCTCAATGATAAGATGAAGTTGAACTCAGTTGTTTTAAGGTCCTTTTCAGTCTTTACATTCTTTAACACCAGGACTCCTTGACTTTGACTATGTCTGCAATCCCAGGGAGACGGCCAGTCTCTGAAGGACCGATGGTGTCCAGAGCATCCCCAGAAATTTCCACTAGGAATCTAGTGCGAAGATTCTCCATTTTTCTGTAACTTCATCTGCTCTTTCTTCCTCTCTCCCATCCTCCTTCTCGCCTTACTTTTTTCTTCCTCTTTCTCTCCCTCCATCCTCTTTCTTTTTTTATTCTTCTCCTTCCTTCTTTTTCTTTCCCCCATTTTTCCTTCATCTCTTTATCCCTCCCTTTGTCTCTCTCTTTTTTCTTTTCTTTCTATCTTCCTTCATTCCACAAATTCTCTTTGACACCTGCTGTCTACCTGGAACTGTGGTGGGTACAGGGTTATAAAGGAGGATGAGACCTGGATCTTCCTTAGCTTGCTCCCAGTGTATTGGGGGAGACAGACAGGTGAACTGATTGTTACAGTATGATGTGACAAGTGCCATGATAACAAATAACTCCAAGTGGCCAGATCACCCAGTCTTGGGTAATCAGTGAAGGCTACTCAGAAGAAGAAATATCTAAACTAAGACTTGAAGGACAGGTGAGTGAGGCAGGAGAAGTAGAGTATTCCAAGCACAGGATATAGAATGGACAGAGATCCGGGAATGAGAGCACTGTGTGTTAGTGAATTTGGACGTGTTTCAGCATGAGACGAGTTTCCAATGCAGGGAAGAGAATATAGGGGCTGGGTCATCAATGGCTTTGTCTTTATATAAAATATAGATCTTATGCCATAGACAAGGGTGCTTCACTGTAAACAAACACAGAAAGATCAATCATTCTGGCTACTTGTGGGGAGTGGTTAGAAAGGGTAAAATGAAGTATAGGGAGACAAGTTAGGAGAACATAGAACAGAAGGAAAACAATGATGGTCTGAACTAGTGTGGCAGCAAGCGTGAAGAGACATGTGAAGCTATGGGAAACTCTAAAGAACACGAACTGATAGGATTGATAATTGATTGCATGTGGGGAAAGAAGGCTGAGGAGGAGGGAGAAGTCAAGGTTGAAATCCACTTTACTGTTCTTGGGCAACTGGAGAAATGGTGGAGTCACTCGCCTAGAGCTTAAATGGAAGAAAATTAGTTTCTATACAGAAGTCATCAGGGGCCGGCCTGGTGGCGTAGTGGTTAAGTTCGCGCATTCTGCTTCTGTAGCCCTGGGTTCACAGGTTCAGATCCCGGCGTGGACGGACCCACTGCTCATCAAGCCATGCTGTGGTGGCATGCCATATGAAGTAGAGGAAGCTGGGCACAGATGTTAGCCCAGGGCCAATCTTCCTCAGCAAAAAGAGGAGGATTGGCAACGGATGTTAGCTAAGGGCTAATCTTCTTCACAAAAATAAAAAAAAGAAGCCATCAAGCAGTAATGTCCCCGGACCACCCCACTATTTTTTTCTCTCTTAGATTATTACACGGCACCTTGGGGAGTCAAGAACACAACGCTTTATAGTGGAGAAGTTCACAGGTTGGATTTGATGTTAGAGGACCCTGAGATTAAATCCCACCCTGCCAGGCAGTGGCTGTGTGAATTCAGACAGACATTTAAATTGCTGTAAACCACATTTCCTCTTCTGTAAAGGGAGAATAATAATATGCACATCATAAGTGTCTTGTGAGGATTAAACGAGCTGTGTATCTAGTGCATTTACCACAGTACCAGGAAAATACAAATCAGTCAATAAAAGTTAGATGTATTATTGTCTATTTGCAGTTTATTGCTTTGTTTTTGTTCTAGAGGAGAAGATGACATTTTATATAATATTCACTGAAGGGAGAGATGTGAGATTTAAGTTCTATTCGTATTTTTGCTATTGATTCTCTTAGAGGAATTTTGTTTATTTCTCTGAGCTGTGGCTCACTCATTTTTATACTTATGACTGTTTCTTTTTTGTCTAACCAGGGGAATGAGACAGACAATAGAGGCAAAATAGCATAAGTTATCTATTAATTATATTTTTTAAAGAAAATAAGTTATGAATTAATAACATTATTAATATGTTAATTATATCATAAGATAAGCCATTCTTAATTATCCACACTGAAATGGGAAAGTAGTTTCTTCACAAAGTTACTGGTCTCTCAATTGTCAGAAGGAAAAGATGTTTTTACAAGATTATCCCATTTTCAGTGAATCTTCTGTTAATTATTTACTGAGAACCTGCCATACACGAAGTACTGTTATGATCAAAATTTTATTACCTCTAATGAAAGGTTCCCACTTTTGAATTTTTCTTTTATCCCTATAACCAGGTTCTCCCCTGGGATTTCTATTTGCATTAATGATGCTACAATTCTTTCAAATATAAAGCAAATATTAAAATTATTACATTTAGCATGTACTCTAATTATCTATATACTAGTTTTACTTTCCAACTGATTTCAAACTCCGTCAGCAGATGTTAGAAGCTACAAATATTCTCTCATTCATCTCATGGTCTCCTACAGCACCTAGTACTGACTTCCACATAATGGAAACTCATAATCCATTTGTTAACATGAATTGATCAGGCATCTATTAAGATACTTGGCATATTTATTAAAAGAACAAATAAATGAATGAAATATAATGTGAGGTGATCCTTAGAAATCTCACATCAAACTCTAAATGAGAAATATCTCTTAGAGAGACCACGACTTTTTTAGGCAAGATCTTTTATCTTGCCACAATTTAAATTTTTTCAAGATATAGATTTGGTCCTCTCTTTAATAAGACAGGGATAAATATCCAATCCCTCAGATGTATGATAAAGTTGGTGAAGAGTATATTCTGGTCTAGACAATACAGCTATTCTGCTTGGTGCTTCAAAGAGAAAAAGAAATGAAGAAAAGGAGAGAGAAAAAAGGAAATTAATATTTTAGAATCATTCCCTCAACATATATTGTGATCTCTGTCACTGGGCAGTAACCATTGCAACGTTGTGATACCATACTTTCATAAGGAAAACATTCTAAAATGAATAAATGTGTGACAAATAATTGAAACAATAAACGTTAAAATTGAAATATTTAGATAGTTCAGATATGTAAATTAGGTAATATAACCATGAAGGCCACAAAAATTATATTGTACCTACTAAGTTTGTATTATCCCATTCTTGCCATTTATACCTTTAGCCAGTGCTCCACAAATAAGCAGGCAGAGGTAAACCAAATATATTTTAGCAAATAAACTCATAGTACATAAACACAGTGTGCAGTCTATTATGTTCATTTATTTGTTTATTTTTGGTGAGGCAGATTGGCTCTGAGCTAACATCTGTTGCCCATCTACCTCTTTTTGCTTGAGGAAGATTGGCCCTGAGCTAACATCTGTGCCCATCTTCCTCTATTTTATATGTGGGTCGCCACCACAGCATGGCTTGATGAGTGGTGTTGGTTTGCGCCCAGGACACAAACTTGCGAATTCAGGCTGCTGAAGTGGAGTACGCTAAACTTAATCACTACACTGCCAGGCCGGCCCCTATTATGTTTATTTCAATCTTGTTTCCTCATCCTTATAAATGCCTGTCTTAAGTTCTTTTAGACTCTGGGATAGTAAAGAAAAATAAGACAAAATATAAAGATAAAAAGTTCAGAGTCCTAGTACAAAAAACTTTAAATGCATTTTCTGTTAAAATTGAAAATGTTTCAAATTTTAGTGGTAAAACATAGTATCTACTATAATATTATTAAAACTTTTGTATCTTAATAAATATATTTAAGTAAATACTGGAAACAGGTAAGTTGCATCTTCAGTGTTTAAGTATACCAGCACAAGGATGGTCAAGAGATGTGAACCATAAATTCCTATAATATGTGATCACAAGGTGGTTTTTAAAATAATACATCTTCACAACTTATTTCATTTTTTGTTTAGTTTATGCATTATTTTTCCCATATATGTTAAATTTACACAGAAATCCCAATGCATATGTATTTATAACCTACCGTGTATTGACAAAGAAAAATCTTGTTTGATAGTGGTCAACCAACAATAAATATTTACTAAGCCTACTGCATATAATTACCATACATAAATTTTTTTCTCCTTTGTAACTGGAGAAGAAATAAATGCCAATTAATTAAAATATTTTTAAGTTTCTCTAGTTCTCAAAAAGATATATAAAATATGTGGAGGCAAGTCAGACACACCCAAAACTACAGTAAACAAGACAAGGCAGGCAAAGTTGTGTGTTGTTGCTTGTAAGTATTTCCGGAGTAATAAGAAAAGAGAAATTGGCACAGACTGGGATAGAGAAGCCTTAATGGGAAACTGCTAAAGGTTTCAGAATAAGAAATCCCAGGATTAAGGAATTAATGTATGCCACTATAAACTCAACTGGGAAGAGTCATCATCAATATGGTTTCCTAAAGCTTTTTCTGAATGGTATCCTTCTCATCCTTAGTACTGTGAGAAACGCTTTCCAGAGCCAGTTGAGTTGAGAGGTCCAGGCTGACCCAAATCAGCATAAACTCTCTAGTCTAAACAATAGTTCTTTGATTCCTGGATTTAGCTGTTCTAGTATATTCAGTGAAGGCAAAAGCACATACTCAGCATCAATTGTGTGTACAGTGTTTCAGTAATCAGTGTCTACATCAAAGTTCCATGAGAGTTAATGTATATGGATTAGAAAAATTTACAGACATTTTTCCTCAATAAACATCTATTGAATTGTTGTGTGCAGAGAAGGAGAGTCTATGGGCTCCTTGAAGCAAGATGCCAAGCTTGTCTTGGTCATTGCTGTATCCGAGCATTTAGTTAGCCTGTTGACTGACACATGACAGACATTCAATGAATATAGTTTGAAAGGTAACAAACAGACAGACTTGGGAGACAGATACACACAAATGCACATAAAAAAAGATAATGCAATATTGTAAATGGTATAAAATATGGACAAATTACCGTGGGATCTAGGAAGATATTAACTCTACCTGGAGGAGCCTGGGAGAACCTTGTGGAAGAAGGGATATCTTTGAAGTGGGATTTGAATGATAGGTAGAAATTTGACAAATTGAGAGCAAGGGGAGTTATTCTCATTATCATATGCCGGGGGCGGGGGAAGGGAGGGAATCTCAGATGCCTATAGGAACCAGGTAGCTGACATCCACGAGAGAGGCAGGCTGGGTAGAAACAGTAAGGAACCTATGAGCACAAGCCCTACCTAAATGGGAGCAGCCACTCAGCTCATGCTAATTGTTGCTACGTGGGACAGAGAGTCCAGGTGGTCAGACTGACCAAGTTTCCAAGAGAAGCCAGAACTCTGGACTGTTCTGTACTATTGGCAACTAATTAATATTAAGAGATGCTGGCTTCATGTTTGTGACTTGTACTTTTATTGTCACACCTTGGATAAGCTGACTTCTCCCCATTTAAGAGATCATCCCATCCTCACTTCAGGATCAACAAATATTCATTGAAATAATATACAAATTGGTCTAGTATCATTTTCTTTATTATTTACTAATATAGAAATTGCACGTTGAAAGGAGACAGCTTAAAGTGGGAGTCCTCTATTTTGAATGATCCTGTGAGAGAAAAATTATTAGTTAACCTTTTGCATTTTTGCCCTTTAAGAAAGGTTAACCATAATATTTTAAGCATCAGTTTGCTTTTTAAGAACCTCGTCTTAAGACTTTTAAGAACTTAGATTTGCTTGCCTTTTAGAGAGTTCTTAATAAGCCATTGTACAACAGAGGGATAAGTAAGTGAAGACCGTATATTATAGACAAGGAGGCTTTCCTAAATATGACAAATAGCATAAAATCTTTTAACCTTGTCTTTTGTGCACAAAGGCACCTTTAAGGGTGTCTCCAGTAAGTGCTATATTAACACAGAAGTTTAGTTAATTACAGCCACTATTCTCACATACCTTAACTGAGTGTGAATACCAAGCCATCTAATAGTCTGCCCCTGAGCATTAATACCTAATGAAATTGGATTCTTTGTTTCCTCAAATGAGTTCATTGCTTTTCTAAATGCAGTCATTGCAGGTAAATGATCAATAGCCTTGAAAATGAAATGAGACTACTGAATTATTTTGGCAGGAAAGAAATACTTTTCAATGTAAAATAAGTATTCTCACATATATATCTCAGGCCACTTTCTAAGTAACCTGGTGTATAACAAGAAGGACCAGAGTGGGTTCGTTCATTTGTTTTAGTGGCTGAGTTAGACAGCAGGAAATTGTGGATAGTCACTGTCTAACTATAGAGCAGTGACTTCAAATCCACCTAACCTAGCTCAAGTTGGAATAAACTGGATGCCAGTACGTTCCTGTTAATTGAGAGACCGAAGGGCAACAGGCTATGAGAAGGCCTGTTTTCTGTTATGGTAAATAGTTATGGTTCTGTTATGGTGTAATAGTTCACTACAAATCGTCTCTACTGTATTCATTTTCTAGAACAGCCATAACAAATTACCACAAATTTGGTGGCTTAACACAAGAGAAATTTATTCTCTCATAGATCTGGAGGCCAGCAGTTCGAAATCAAGGTGTTTTTAGGGCTGCACTGCCTCTGAAGGCTCTAGGGGAGAATCCATTCCTCACCTCTTCCAGCTTCTGGTGACTGTGGGCATTTCTTGACTCGGGTCCACATCGTTCCAATCTCTGCCTCCCTGGTCACATTGCCTCCTTTTCTTTTGTCTGTCTCTCTCTGTGTGTTTCTTATAGGGACACTTTGTCATTAGATTTAGGGCAGACTCTGGTATTCCGAGATGATCTCCTTATCTCAAGATCCTTAACTTAATTACATATGCAAAGTCCTTTTTTTCCGGTAAGGTCACATTCACAGGTTCTGGGGATTAGGACATGGATATATCTTTTTGGGTGCCATCGTTCAGCCCATTACATCTACCTTTCTCCACTTCCATTATGGTTAGTTAGTAAAATTGAACACAGTCACTACTCAGGTTATTATGATGCTTTAGTACTTTACTAATGTTATTGTTTATCGAGCAAATAATTTATATCGTGTGTGTGTTTGTAATTTTTAATTCTTATAACGACCTAGCATTATCTCCTTTATGCAGATAGGAAAATGAGGCTCATAAAAGGTAAGATCTTGCCCAAGGATGCAACACAGCTAATAAGAGTGTCAATTTACATTTAAAATCTATATTTTTTCAACTATAGCTTAAATTTCATGCATATAGAAATTTATACATTCACATCCTTCTTTAGAAATTGATGTGTTAAATTTCACAAGGTGGATTTTCTTCACTAAATTTTTGATCTCTGTGTTCCTCAGGTTCCTTGGATAATACTCCATAAATTTCAGAACATCGCTTCCAGATTTAACCTTAGGAAGAGAAAGCCAAAGTGAGATTTTGTAGAATAATGGCCATAGGATGAGAAAAAAGTTACGGTTTATTTAACTACACCCAAAAAAGCTACACCCAAAGCTTTCTTTCAATATCCATTTCTAGAGTGCTTAGCCTGACACGGATTGGGAATTTTTGAAAATGGGTGTTGAGTGTAGTGGAAAGCTTAGCATATGCACAGATTGCTGAGCTTCAGATCCATCTCCTCCGTTTATCAATGATGCTTTCCTGGAGTTAGTCACTTAACTTTCCTGTGCCTCATTTTCCTTATTTGTAAAATAGACAATAATAATGATATCTCAGAGGGTCCTTTAAGGAATAACTGCGGTAATAATATGCTTAAACGGTAACTGCTTCATAGTATAGACTCAATATAGAATTATTAATTATTGCCAATTATAAATATTTTACATATGAAGTGATAATAGAAGTACCACATTCAAAATTGTGATACAGTAGCAAGCAGTAGACTTTTATTTGGCACACAACACAGCTTCAAAACAGAACATGGGGTGGAGCGTTTCATCGCGCACATATTCCCTGATGTGATTTTCTTTTACGGATCAAGCTGTTTTATGTTCCTTCCTTTCTTTTCCACGCCAACTGTAAGTTCCCTGCCTTTGCATTTCTCTCCCTGCTCTGCTCTATTATTTATTCATTTTTTAAGGAAAAATTTAAGTCTTCATTTTCCAAGATAATTCTCAGTTAAATCTCACTAAACTATTCCCAGATTTCCAAGGTAATGCGAGTCTGTAATTGAGTCAGAAGAAACAATCATATTAGCTCTGTTCCATATGCATGAGGTCTGTCAAGAATATTTGAAACTATTTTCTCTTGGCATGTTTACAATTCTAAGAAATCTATTGTGGCTCACAGGCAATAAATAAAGTACGGTAAGGCTCAGGGCACTGGTACCTTTTAGCTTTAAGTGGACCCTTAGAATCATCTGCACAGCATTTCTAAGGAAAGTGTTTTACAGCTGTCAGATTGTATGAAATTAATGCTCAGTTTGTTTACATCCATGTCATAACTTAAGTATTTGTAGTCTGTCCATGGAGCAGAGAGGAAAAAGTTGTGGGGTCTTTATATTTCATTTATTGATGTCTTTATATACACCTTTCTTTGACAATTATTTTAAATTTATTAACCTCATATGTAATAACACCTTGCTTCATGGAACCCAGTGTTCAATATGAGGACAGATTGATGTATATTCCTAATAGTCTCAAGATGTCACTATTACCATCTATTGTTATATTGATTTTTTAATTTTTTTTTGATGAGTAAATGTCAGCACGGGAAAGTGAAATGAATTGTCTCTATGTTAAACTATGACTCAATGGAAGCAGCCGTAGGAATTTGCATATATTTAATTCTGATTTTACCCATCTTAGGCATGACTTATCCACCCTCCTCCTACTCCTAAATCAGGAAGTGAATTTATTTCCTGGTTAGGAAAGCCTTTAATTGTTAGTGCTTAAGGGAAAATTCTCTAAAATGCATTGAGTTTGTCGTAAATGAAATTCGGATCACACTTGTAACCACTGTACTTTGCTGTCAAACACACAACAGCCAAGTTCTTTCTTGATCAAGGGGAACTGAAGAGTGTCTGCGTGAGTTGTTTCACACAGTGTCTTCTCCAACACTTAGGTGAGCACAAAATGCCGAGGCCTCTGGTGGGAGTGTGTCACAAATGCTTTTGATGGGATTCGCACCTGCGAAGACTACGATTCCATACTTGCCGAACACTCCTGTACGTATGCCTTAGACACCCTCCCTTGGGTGGATGTCTCCATTGCCAGAGAGGGAATACCAAAGTACACTGAACTCAGGTTTCCATTGTGTATTGTTTTCAACAGTACTATATTAGGGTTTTGTCAAGTCTTAAATGTTTCGATTGGACATTTAGTTTATTTCTGAAATGTGAACTGAAACATTTTTAGCATATTTTATCTTTTCCCATGTATTTATAAATTCCTTTAGGGTAAAAATATTATCTTATTCATCTCCACTATCCCTCAAAGGGGCCTGGCATAGTGTCTTATACACAGTATGCTTATAGTAAACACTTTTTAAATTGAAATGAATTCTTCAGAGTGCTGTAATTTTATGATTGGAATTGACAGGTTGGATGAAAAGCATTTCAGAAATGTCTTTTAGCCATGTCTTAGTTCAAAGAGAAAGTCTATAGTATTTCAGTGGAAGATTTGCTAAGAAAGAGAGAAAGGTGGAAATAGAAAGGTAGAGACAGAGACAGAAAAACAGGGAGGTAGGTAAAGATAGGTAAAGAGAGACACACAGACTATGGGATCAGGAATGAAAAATAAAAATATATGTGACATTATTAGCAGAAATAGTAAAGCCAGATACTTCAACGTCCTTACCTCTGGCTTTATGTTATAATTGGTGTTAGCAAGGCCCATGTTTCTATGAATAAAGAGATTTCATAGATTAAAAAATCTTATTGTTGATGCTTTCAATTCTTCTCCATCCCATTTATTTATTTATTTAGAACATTGAATCATGCCAAGAAATACTGGTGCTGTTATTAAAGCAAATTGCTTTCAGTCTCTTTCAAGGCAAGTGATGGGTGATGGTATAAGATGGCAGCTTCTTTTCTCAAGATAAATGAAAAGTAAACCCTTGGAATGTGACTTTTCCCCTGGGTAGCTATTTCAGTCCAGGGAAAAGCACTTAAAAAGAGCAGTGCACTAAAATATCTCCCTCCACCATGTAGGATTTGAGTGCCTGGAACATTTTTTAACATAATTCATAAGGCCTTTATTTAATTCTTAAAAAAATCTTCTTAATTCTTTCTCTTTTCCCTTCCTTGCACTAACCTAGTTCCATCTACAAAGAAGCATGATATTTGTCAATAGGAATGGAAGTTCATGTGGACTCTAGACTTTTCCAGAAATGCAGTGCTATGGTTAGAGCTGAGTAGAAAAAAGAAAGATGAAATATTTCAAACTTTTGTTATGTACATTTATGCAAGGAGAAAATAAAATTACTCATAAGCCCACTGCACAGAAAAAACTACTGTTTATATTTTAATGTTCCTTTTTTATCTTTGCCTGTACTATCTCATATTTTCCTTTGGATATATTCTTACCCCTTAATTTTAAATAATATCCTAAATATCAATTACTTTTCATTAAAAAATTCTATCACATGCTGAAAGAGAACAGATGAATTATATTCTAAGAAAATAATATGTTTATACCTTCTAAGTTAGGATATTACCTATAACAGAGTAGGATTTTATCTTTAGTCTTTAATATCTTTTATGCAGTCATAATTAGATAACCTTTTTCATTGCCCTATATAACTAGTGTATGAGGACCCAGATAAATTTTTTTTCAGGGCTCCTGTTGATAATTAATTTGAGTCTCCACCAAAGCAGAGTATTTAACATTTTTCTGGCAGCCAAATCTCAGATAATCACCCCCTTCTCCAAAAACTCCTGGCTGGCCAGCATTAGCAACCTGCTTGCAAAGCTGCCTTCTTGGAATTGGGCTAGCCATGAGGTCCCTGGATGACATCATAGGCATGAGTTCTGGAGTTCCACAGAGGGTCTGAATCATGCCATGTGTGAGATCAAGGGTCAGAAAGGGGAAGATCAGGGCCCACAATGATTTCAAGGCAGCCCATCTAGATGGCAATCCTGGCCCCATTGGTCCCAGGTTCCAAAAGTGGGCTTAGAAAATTTCAAAGGAGATGCTCCAAAGTGTGGGACTACTTGGCTTATAGTGCTGAATAGGAGGCCCACTTATATACACCATTTGAGGATCAAGAAGATCTGTTGAAATATAAAAACTAATATTACCTAATGAGTTACATGTTTTTCTCTTTAGTAAATTTTGAGAAAAATGAGCCTTAGATTTGGCCTAAATTTGAAATTTGAGCCTAACTCGTTTGAAATAATACCACATTCTGAGATCTTAAATATTCACCTATTAATAAGATAGAAGCTGATTTTATTCATTGATGTCCTCTCTTAGATGGATCATAAAAATATTTTTTATTTTAAATAAGGAAAATTGGCCACATTTTTACAAACAACTTACTACTAAATAGGCCCTAAAGTTATCTCACCACTGGGAAAAAATTATTTAAAATACAAGGAAATACTCTTGTTTCTCTTCAGATCCCATAAGTCTTTCCCCTTTTAAAATACACGGAAATCGCAAATCACTATGAAAATAAAACATAATTACTGTGCCATCAAAGGAATAGATTTTAATGCTCCACTCCATTAGCCAGCTAAAATAGTAATAGTTCTGACTTCAGGTAATTAACCTTCCATTTGTGACAAAATTTCCCTATTTTCGATTTAGCATAACTGGGACTCACAGTTCAGGAGGCTTTCACAGTTGAAGATGCTTCCATTGCAGAAGACGACTGGTACTAGTCCACTTCTATTTACCTGATCTTCTCTTCCCTGGACTTTCTACCATAGATTCTCATTGGCTTCAGCTTTCAAATATGCTCTGTTGACAATGCCAGGTTGAGGGTTCATATGGAGTATTGGCCAAGAAGGGTCACAACATGAAAAGATGAAAGAGAATATAATCTAGCTTCCAGAAATAGACTTCTACTTAATAACAGAAGCTCCTTCTCCTTCTAAAGATCTGTTGATGGCTCCCACCAGCCTGAATCGACAAGAGACGACTTGCAGTATTTTATCCTGCTTCCCTACGCCAAATTTTGACCAATTATTTTTAATTGTTTTCAGTAAAACTTCAAATGTAGTAATCACTTATTTGTTGAATATGTATTGAGTAACTTCTGCAGAACTGACACTACTTTCAATTCAGCGTTCAGCTATAATTCTTGTGAACAAGACTCACTGCAGAACAGGAGATAAAAAGGGAAACATTTATTTAGTCCCCCACTACGTGCCAGGCATTTTGCTACGAGGCCGACAAGACTACGTAATAATCAGTGCTGAAACAAATAATAATGTCAATGATCTCATAATATTTTTGTATTTCATGAAAAAATAAAGAGTATTCATTTCCAAGTTCATGTGAATTTAAAGTCTGATTCTTTCAGTGGGCATGTGTTAATGTATGTGGTTGTCTGTTTTTTGGTGTACCTCTGTGCATTAACATGTTTCCTTCCTCTGACTATGCTGTAACCACATGCCCTGATCTTCCAGTGAAGCTGGTGGCAACTCGGGCGCTGATGATTATTGCAGATATTCTAGCTGGATTTGGATTTATCATCCTGCTCCTTGGTCTTGACTGTGTGAAATTCCTCCCTGAGGAGTCATATATCAAAGTCCGCATCTGCTTTGTTGCTGGAACCATATTACTAATAGCAGGTACTGGTCTGAACTAGTGATGGGGGTAGACATACTCATCTAAGGTCTTGAGATGAAGAAGTGTGCTGTTCTGAAGCAGTTCATTTTAGGATCACATGTGATTTTCTTTTCTAGGTTGAAGGAATAAAGAGCACATCCAGCAGCCCTACTTTCCTTAGCTTTGGAGTCAGATAATTAATCTTTCATTAATATCTCAGATCACGGTTTATCAAAGTCCTCACATTATTTTTTTAACCGTTAAAAAGTTATATAATGCTTTAAATTTTAGAAATAATTTCTTTTGTGGTTATTCCTAAAGTTAAATCCTAGGGTGAGCCCCAAGTCACTTGGTCCTTACCTACTTGCACCCACCCCCACCAATTCTTTTGAGCAATGAACTAAATTGTGCCAAGTCCTATGTTAGACTTTTCTCATATGCCAACCCATTTGATGATAAATGCAACAATAAACAGATCATATTATTGTCTGCACTAAAAAAGCAGAGGAATAAATGGAGTTCTGAAGACTGATAGATCAAGCAAGACTAATGAACAATAAGTCAAGAATCACTTTACATGGTGTTTATTAGTGAAACAGCGAAATTGATATTTCACTCACATCTGTCACCAAATTCAAAATTTAGTCTTCCTCATTCACAACATGATGTCTTCTATGGATCTTACTGCAAGTTGGGAGGAAGTACACTGTTGAAGACAGTAACATGGAGGAAGATTGAAAACCAACGGGCACAGCTTCCAGAGAGAAAACCTTGTTCTTTTATGGTAGCAGCAAAAAGTTAGCAAAGCAAATGTAAGTGGGAACCTGACCAGGCAGTGTAGGGTGAATGGACAGGGATTTGGGAACTAAAAATACTTGGAGAAATATATGTGTGATGTGTGACTTTTTAGGGCAGTTACTTAACCTATCAACTTTTCCTGATCTGCAAAATAGGGTGAAGCCCCAGCAATAATATCTACTCTGAATTCCTGTTGTGAAGATCCAGTGTGGACAGAGTAAGCCCACAGCAGAGAGCCTAACCCACCACTCAGTCAAAACTGGGGCCTCCCTGAGTTTTTTACCCATGAATATTGAGTCCAGGCCCTGATGATTCTTAAAATGTATTAAAAAGTCACAAGAATTTAGTAATTTTTTCTTTTTAAGACATTCTTTCCCATATGGACCCTAGTGATAACATAAAGCTTTGTATGTAACAATCTGTTTTATTCAACAAATTTAAACATCATTTAATGCTATCCAATTTTGTTCCAGAATATTTTTTGAGATATCTCTGGATACTCCATTTTTTATAAAACAACAAAACAAACTAAATTTAAAGAAAATCAAGTCGATGAAGAAAATCCCTGCAGGAATGACGGACAAAATGACAAAATTAAATTGCCCGAGATGGCCAAAACCTTGGAACCATCATTTCAAATTAGTGTGATATATATATATATACACATATATATATATTTCATAATCTATTTCTAAGTTTCAAAAAAGGACTTTCTATCCTAAACCTGTAGGTTACAGTATTATAGAAAAGGCGTGGTAATTTATACCCTGTTATCAAAAGGAGATTATACGTTCATGATCTGGCCCTTCTTAAACGTCTTGCATCAAACAATTGGGAGAAGAATGCAATGAAACAGTGACTTAAGTAGATACCACAGAATCCCTAGAAAAGAAATGTGAAAGTTTTTTGGAGGCTACAAATTTCAGAAACACCATTTTTACGTAAGCTTTCGTCCCACAACTTCCTAGCTTTTTTTATTGTATCTAGTCCCTGACATACAATTTATACTGTTAAACCAAGAGGACCCTAGTGGCATCATTTCAAGCCAATCAGTTGTCAGTTACACTAATCTGTGGGGATTGAATTTTATTTAAAAAGAGTAAAATTTCTTAGTCCATTCTTATATGGTGTGGGGGTGTAAGATAGGATTTATTTTAAAATAAAGACAATTTTTACGGTATTTGTTTTTACTCGCACACACTAAAATGAATGACTTAAAAAACGTAGTTTCTATATGGGTGTTGATTATGTAGCTGACATAACTGCAATGGTGAGTCTGGGTGCTTGGGGCAGGCAAGCAATAGAATACTGTTAAAGAAATATTCTTTCAATTAAAAGAAATCAGTATAGAATGAACATATGCTCTGTATTATTATTTTTTTTTTCTGAGGAAGAGCAGCCCTGAGCTAACATCCAAGCTAGTCCTCCTCCTTTTTTTTTTTCCCCAAAGCCCCAGTAGATAGTTGTGTCATAGTTGCACATCCTTATAGTTGCTGCATGTGGGACGCGGCCTCAGCATGGCTGGAAAAGCGGTGCATCGGTGCATGCCCAGGATCGAACCCCGGGCTGCCAGTAGCAGAGCACATGTACTTAACCGCTAAGCCACGGGGCCGGCCCTGCTCTGTATTATTTAGCTTCAATTTTGTGTTTTTTCTATCTTTTTTCTTTTGTTTTTAATATTTTCCTTTATACAACTCTAAAATAGCATTGAAAAGATAGGAAAATTAAAGAAAACCTTGGTGACTATTTTCGGTGTGCACAAACAGATGAGCAATGCACTATTTAATTTTTGTACTTCTCTTTATGTATAAACTGAGATATAATTTGGAAGAAATACAAGATAGAAGGCCAAAGAAAGACACAGGAGAGGTGACCAAAATTCGAGTTGTCCGTGAATCGATAGTATCATTATTATCCCTCTAAATGACGCCATCCATTTTGGGTAAAGGACAGATATCCTTGGATTTAAATTTGAAAAAGGCCTGCATTATTTTTGGCATCTTTCCTTTCTTTCAGGTGTCCCTGGAATCATTGGTTCTGTGTGGTATGCTGTTGATGTTTACGTGGAACGCTCTTCTCTGGTTTTCCACAATATATTTCTTGGCATTCAATATAAATTTGGTTGGTCCTGTTGGCTTGGAATGGCTGGGTCTCTGGGTTGTTTTTTGGCTGGTGCTGTCCTCACATGCTGCTTACACCTCTTCAGAGGTAAGAACAAAATAAAATACCACACTTCTTTCCTCCAGTATCATTCTTCCCAACCCAATGGAAACACATTTCACCAGCCCAAAATAATGTTGCTTACTTGATCCCTACCTACTACCATTAAAACTTTCAGTTGTTCAAGGACAACTGATTTGCAATACTCAAACCTTATTACCAAGTTAGTGGTATATTTGTTGAAAACAAAAACCCCATAGCTACAACTGTGTGAGATATCCAAATATAGAATGATTTTTTTTTAATTTTTATTTATTTATTTTTTCCCCCAAAACCCCAGTAGATAGTTGTATGTCACAGCTGCACATCCTTCTAGTTGCTGCATGTGGGACGTGGCCTCAGCATGGCCAGAGAAGCGGTGCGTCGGTGCGCGCCCATGATCTGAACCCGGGCCGCCAGCAGCGGATCGCGCGCACTTAAACACTAAGCCACGGGGCCGGCCCTAGAATGATTATTTTGATGCATCATAATGTTATATATCTTACTTCACTCAATCTATGGAATTTCTACGTAAACAGAGGAGAAGATTGAGAGTCAAAACAAAAATTTTTTGTTAAAGAATGTAACTTGTTACTATTGGGTTTCTAAAAAGATTACTTAAAAAACAAAGGGAATTCCTTTCTTCATTAGAAAAAAAAAGGAAATTGCTTGGCTGAACTTTAAATTTAAAATTAACTTTCAAGATGAAAGTCTTGGGTTCTCTTCCAAAGTTCTTCTTAGATGATTCCTTCTTAGAATATTTATATTCTTGTCTCTTTTGAGGAAGAATATATAAAATGACATTTATTTTTTATTTTCCGAAGTTTACTGAACCATAGTTATTTTTGTATCTCTACATTTATCTCTTTCAAACAGATGTTGGACCCGAGAGGGACTATCCTTATTCCATGAGGAAGGCCTATTCAACTGCAGCTGTTTCAATGGCCAAGTCATACGTGGCCCCTCGGACAGAGACTGCCAAAATGTATGCTATAGACACAAGGGTGTAACGTGCCACATGTCTGTCTGTGTGTTTGTGTTATTTAACTAATCAATCCATATGCTCAGGTTAATAAAATAGCAGGTCAGTTCAGGAACAGTTACTTAGACTTCATGTTCAACTAAATTAACTGCTCAGCTTAATCAAAAAGTTTGCTTCTCCTAACCTCTCTCCTTTTCTATTATTCTCCTATTCCTCCTCATTCTTTCTATACTCCTCTCTCTCTCGCGCATACACACACACGCACATACACACTTATATTTTAAGATAAGATTGCTATGTTTGTTTGTGATTTCTATATTGCTATTAGAGATTGTGACATGGTGATATTAAAATAAAATGACACCTTAAGAATAGAAAGCAACCTTCAGAAGAAGCGAGAGATTCTAATCTTTGAAGAGATTGACAAGCTCTTAGCTCTTCGCTTGGCTTTGGGTTCACTTTTTGTATTCTCAACTGAGAGAGTTATTTGGTAACTTTGAAGAAGATGATTCTTCCAAATTCAAACTAGTATATCAAAGCCTACCGTTGCTCTGATTCTAAGTAGAAAAAGAAAATAATGGCTTCATGTACCATAACTCACTGGTGGGAGTTAAAGATAAGTTTCCCCTCCACACTCTAAATGTCAAAAACAAAAAGTGTTAAATTAATACCAGAGTCAATGGTAACTTTCTTCCTCATTAACAACGTAAGAGATCTGTGTACTCTTTTATCACTATTCCAAGTTTGCCGATACATTGCCAATTATTAGACTACAGCAGTAATAGCTAAGCCAGGGATTTCATTGATTTATTGATTGGGCATCCAAATATGTTTCATGAAGGTACCATATTAGAATTTACAGATTCAGGCGTCTGCTCAGTACCGGATCCTCAGAACCCAGCAAAATATCTGACATGATAAAATTTAACATACATTTGTTGATTGAAAGAAATAAAATTTCACAACTCTCTACTGAAAAAACCAATTTTCCTCATAAAATATGTGTTTTTTTGAAAAAATAGAATTATATATATACTTAAATCAGTGAATGATTGCTGATGAGATTTTATTCATATTCATAATGTAATCACCTTGAACTTTTTAAATGGTAGAGTTTTTAAAAAGGTTATAACATTTCATCTCAGGTCTTCTGATTCCTTGTAATTCACATGAATAGCATTAATACCCTTGCAGGACTGTAACAGACTATCAATTGAACTAGAAATGATTTCTTTGGAAAAATGGAAATTGAATTGTGAATTTCTGAGGACCCCAAAAGTGTTCCAAATTTAAAAGGCTAAAAATAATGTGAAAATGAGATGATGAAAGCCTAGTACATATATTAATGTTGTTGACAATGATGTTCATGACTTCACCCAGTTATCTCTTTACCAATATTCTCAGGAGAAATTCCAATCTAATCTTAGAATTAAGAGCAATTGATTCATTTTTAATTCTTAGATATTAATTGTGTAATTGAAATTTAAAAAATTATTTCTAGATCATGTTTACTAGTTATATGGGTATTATTCTCTGCATTTTAAAACTTATTTTGTGTTGTACTTTTTTCTCAACCTTGGTTTATAAAATTTTTATTTCCACTTTTATTTTATGATATATCTGTCATGTTTTATATATCCTAATAAGTCTCTTGAAATCCTTCTGGGTAAAGGCAGGGTAAAAATTAATTAAATAGTTTATTAACTTCTAGAGATACAAATTTTTCCCTCCTTAAAGATTCTATTTGTGTGAGGAAATATTTCAGAGGATTATGGCAATATTTGACATCTATGACTGTCTTGAATTTTTTCTTAATAAAAATGTTTTGTATATCCTGGAAGGAATATTAGTATTTGTTTCTTTTAATTTCCTTGAGAATGTTTATTCCTATTCCAATATAATTTAATGAAGCATCACAAAATAAAGCATAACAAAGTATATATTTTGTATACTAACTAGTGAATAACCATACAAATATTAAATTGTGAAAAAGTAATTGACATGGTGGTGGCTCAACATGCCAAGAAAGAAAAAGTAATATAAACTCAAAGCATACACATATAAGATTATTATGTTGAAATATTAAAATAGTCCACTAAATTGTGGGTACTATAATTTAGTCATGTCCTGTTAATTGCAATAAGAAAAAATAAAATTTATAAAATTAGATAATTTTATTTACCTATCTTTTTGTTAACTGTTTACTTTTTAATATCATGTTATAATCAAAATTGGCCTTTTGTTACTACAAAAGTTGTATATGTGCATTGCAGAAAGTTGGAAAACACAAAAAAACTAAAAATGTATCTTATTTAAATACCAGGGCACCATTTTCTCACCATCTAGACCATCACTACTCCTAAACCTTATTGAACATCTGTACATCCTTCCAGATATTCTCATTTACCCCGAAGTAAAGTACACACATATTTATTTCTTTTTTAAGAGATCGTTCCGTACATGCTGCTTTGTAACCTACTTTTTTTCCCGTTAACTATCTCTGCCTTTTCATAGCAATAAATTTTCATCTTATCTAATACCCAATCCATATTTAAATTTCCCCAAGTTTCTCAAAATGCACTATACACCTGATTTGTCCAGACCAGGATCTGCAATCCCCTGGTTGTTATGTACTTTAAGTCTCTTTTAATCATGCTACATTTGTTTTCACTGACCCTGACTTGTTAAAAAAAACAGAACCACTTTTCCTAAAGTTTGTTCCACCTTCTGGATTTGTCTGTAGCTTGTTTCTTAATGCCTTGTATTTCTAGTAAATTGGAATTTAAATTTAAAGGTTTGGTGGAATCAAGTTAAATAGTTTCTAGAATACACCATAGGTGATGTAACAGCATATCCAGAGATGTAATATCTGGTTGATTTAGCCTTAATTATGCTAAAATTGTTCACTAGATTAAGGTGATGACAATCTGATCCCTCCATTCTTCATCTATCTATATATGTATTTTTCCTTTAGTAACAAAAACAAGTGATTATTGTGGTTTTATTTTGGAACTATAGGAATATCCCATTTCCCATCAACAACTATAACAGCTTTAAAATAATACTTGTAACAATTGATAGTCCTTATCTGAGTCAATGCATTAGTTAGGGTTTGTAGAAAGATGATTTTCTAATTCTATTTCATCTATTTCTGTAGTAGAAATTCTTCGGTGAAATAAGCCTCTAAGTCTCTCCATCTGAGTCTGTTTAGTTACCCCGAAAAGGTAGAATAAAGGCTCAATTCTTTCCCTGTATTTACCAATTCACTAACACAAAATAAGGAGCTGGTTAATTAGTGGGATAATGTATAATTTAGTATCCAAACAGGGACAATTTGAGAGTAAAAGTGGGTGCCATTAATAATTGTCAGGATTTTCCTGGGAAAGCAAGGGGGATATTGTCAATCTTTTAGCTCAAAGAGTGACATGTATGATTTTTCAGTCTTTCATTTTTGAAAAATGAAACTTGGACTTGTAGATTTTCATCGATTCAATGAGTTTTAATCCACTGTAATTATTATGATTTTGATACTTATACTGTTCTTCTTTAAGCCGGCTCTTGTATTTTCCTGGCACAGTCCTTCAAAATTGTTTTTTTCAGTAATCTTCACGTTGAAGTAATACAGAAAAGCACAAGTTTATGGCTAGATGAATTTTCACAAAGTGAATATATCTGTATAATCAGTATCCATGTTAAAAAATAGATTATCCTTTCCTAGAAGCTCTTCCCACCCTGTCTTCTAGTCATTATCCTCACCATCCTGTGGGTAACTACTATCCTGATTTCCAAAACTGTGGATTAGTTTTGTTTGTTTTGAACTACTGTATATCTGATTCTTTGTGCCTACCTTCTTTGACTCAACATTATGTTGTGAGAGTCAAGATTCATCTATATCATTGCATGTGGTTTAGTGTGTTTATTTTCACTGCTGTACAGTATTCTATTACATATAAATATACCACAAATGTTTAATACATTTTACCGGTGATGGATATTTGGTTTGTTTCTAATTTTTAGCTATTATAAATAGTGCTGCTATGAACATGCTTGTACGTGATTTGGGAAGACACATGCACTCCTTTGTCTAATACCTAGGCATGGAACTGCTCCATCACAGGTGTGCATGTATTCAGATATAGGGGATATTGTCAAACAGTTTTCCAAAGTGCTTGCACCAATTTGCACTCCCACAGCTGTAAATGATGCTCCACATCCTTGTCAACACCTAGTATTGTCAATCTTTTTTGTTTTAGCCATTCTGGTAGATGTGTAGTGGTATCAAAAACCAAAAATCTATAGTTTTAAATTTCACCTTCCTAATAACTTATGAAGTCAAGCACATTTTTATAAGCCATTTGGAGATTCCATTTAGTGAACTTCATGTTCAGTTTCTTTGCCAATGTTTCTATTGTGTTATCTGTCTTTTTCTTATTGATTTGTAGGCATTCTTTATATATTCTTGATATGATTCCTTTGTCACATATATATATTAAAAATATCTCTCTTAGCTTGTGGGTTGCATTTTCTATTAATGCTATTTTCTGATATATATAAAATGATATTTTCTGATGAAGAGAAGTTATTTTTAATGTAGTCCAGTTTGTCTCTTTTTTTCCTCTATGGTTATCATTGTTTGTGTTTTGATTAAGAAATTTTTGTCTACCCCAAATCATGATGATATTCTCCTTTTTCTTCTAAATTAATGATCCCTTGTATTTTCTTTTGTGCAAACTTTAAGTATAACTTACATACAGAAAACTGTACAAATCATAAATGTATAATGTGATAATTTTTTACAAACTGAATGCACTATGTAATGAGCATCCAGATCAAAAAACAGTACTCTATCAGAACTCCAGAGTTATTTTTAACACACTTCCTAGATGATTCCTCTCAGCTTTCACAGCCCCACTTAACTGACCCAAGTTTAAAAATAAGTTTTAGAAAAATACCAGGGTCAGGATGATTTTCATACAAGGGGACTGGAGAGTACAATTGTACAGCTTTGCAATTACGCCCTTCACCATAATTTTCTTATTTACATATTGTAAACTTTAAAGTTTTCAGATATACTGGTATTAATGACTAATTTATAGTTCATAAACAAATGTATTATTAAAAGCAATTGGTTGACTACACATACACACACACGTATCTATGATACTTATTGGGATTAAAATCAGTTGGGGCAATTAGAGTATAATGTTGAAGAGTATTTCTTTGGTCGCCAGAGTTTAACTCCTCTGAACATAGATTTTACTTCATGGGTGCTTGGGATGTCAGCAAGACTTAATTTTTCATTTTGTTTGAAAGCATTGACAACTATTCCTTTTTAAGTACAGTAGGTACTCTATCACTTTCTCACTTTGGGAATCAAGTTTGCTGCTCAATTTAAATATGAATTCACAGGCTTTTGAATAAATTTATTTTAAAAAACAAGACGAATAATTTCCATAAACAGCATTTTATTTGCAGATTAAATGGTCATGGAAAAACATGTTATACAAATCCCCGTGAGTAGTTCAATTAGCTTTAACAAATTTCTTGTAAAAATAGTGATACTTTGATTAGCATTTGTCCCCAGAAAACTGAAGTGAGGTCCTGAAAAAGTAGTTGTAAGATTTATTTTTAATTTGACAAATACTCAAACCAGTAAATTTTAAAATAATTGACTTCTTTTCAGTTTCTCTTCATAAAAAAATTAGAAAATATGTAAACATATAAAATATAGAAAGAAATGAAGAGGGTGAGAGTATTCTAGAGAATTCTTTAATAATGCAAAATATTGTAAAAAAAATCTATAGAAAGAAAATATCTAGATTATTACTCTATTTACTAATTAGCCTTCCACAGTGACATTTATTGGTTTAATTATTCACATCATCTTACCTTTATTTAGCCCTTACTTTAGAGAGAAGTAATCATAGAAATGGGAGTCTAAATACACCACAGAGTATCTTAACTGATTCTTTCCATAGAAAAAGAACTAGAAATACACACACACACAAAACACACACACACAAAGTGGTAATCAGTAATATATTCTTCCAATTTTTTTAAAACCTAAAAGAAAAATTTTAAAGTTAGAAAGGAATCACTACAATAATGATTTAGAAGCATAGAGTAATAATGATTTAGGCCTAGAATGAATTTTTGAGGTAATCTCGTTTAAGTTCTTCATTCTACAAATGCGCTTACTGTTTCAAATCATTCTGATAATAACATGATAGGAACAGTATAGAGGATTTAAAAAAAATAATTGATGTCACACACCACTAGACATAGTATTATTCATTAGACATAGCTGATCAACAGTTGATCAACTTTTTTTATAATCACTAATTGTTTTAATATTTATTTCTGCAGATGGAAATTGTTTTCTGCTTTTAGTCCCATGCTATGGTGTAGCACCAACTTCAAAACATATATTAATGAGCTTCTCAAAGTGTGTTATACCTGCTACCAATAGTATTTGAAATATATTTAGTAGTACATTGAATTTTTATTTTATAGCCATCTATTTATTTTCACGTGGATTTGAGAAAGCACCAGTTTTCCCCTTAATGATACTTTAAAGTTTCAATTTAACATACATTGGAGTTTGAAACTGAGTTGATTTAAAAATATATTAAATAAAAATAAATAAAAATGTTTTTCAGGTATATAAAAAATGAGAAAGTCTGTATTTGATTGACTGAATTTTGGTATACAATGCATTAATCAATGTGGTATTCTTAAAATAAAATGCACTCTAAGCAAAAGGTATAATAGTTTATTAAATTTCATTGCTCATGCAAAGTAGAGCCACAAGCTAGGATTAGAGTCAGTAGGCAAACAAGGGACACACACTCAAATTCAACATATAGGCTTTCTCCAGAGGCAAAAAATAAGAATATTTATTTATTTATTTGCTTATTTAAAACAGATCTCAAAAATAGTATCATTTCACTCATAAATACTTCATTATATGTGTCTAACAGATAAGGACTTTTTAACAATATAACCACAATACCATTATCACAGTCAACAACATTAATAATTAACAATTTCTTAATACCGATTTTAACAGTGTCTATTTTGTTTCACTTTTCTGAAAGACATCATTTTCAATTAGATCCAAAATTTAAGATTCAAAGTTGTACACACTTTGCAGTTGATATGACTCTTAAGTAAAATACTGTAATTTAAATTTCTATAATCTCTATTTGAATCAGAGTTGAGGAGACTTTTGAAAAATGCAAAGTACTGTAAGGTTTCCTTTGCAAAAACTCAACTGCTTCCACAAAACTGACAGGTTAGATGTTTGTTGATAATATTTAGGGGGGAAAAAAGAAAAACTGGAGTTGAAAAGGAAAATGGTAGTTTAAAAGAAGGAAAGGGAATGCTTTTGTGATACTGCCTTCCAACAGATAAAAGGAGATGAAACAGACTTAGGCCTTTAACTGTCTTCCCAAGTTTGCTGGGTTGGATACAAGTAGAAAACTGGAGAGGAATTATCAAACTTTTCTGTTATTTTCTAAATTAAGTTTTTGTATTAAAGCTAATTTTGCAACGCTAAGCCTATGTAGCCCAGAGAATTGGAGGAAGCAGTAGAGAGATGATCTAGTTGCAAATTGTAGTTTCTTTTTACTAAATTAAAGCAAACTTTATACAATGCCTTTGTTTTCTAAAGCTATTGAATTGGAAAGTATTGATCAGAGGAGGAAATCAGAGGAGGATTCTATTTTATTGAAGAAGAGAAAAGCTTTAAGTTTAGTAAATAAAAACAAAATAACCTAATTTGGTTAATACAGTAGAAAATGAAGCAGTTAGTAAACCTTGTCAAAAACAGAGAAAATAAAGAAGAGAGAAATTAAGGAAAAAATGCATTATTGGAAAATAAAACTTGGGGAACTAAAAACACAGTGGAGGCTTAATCTCACGGAGTTAATGTTCCAGTAATGCCTGTTCTGAGCATATGTCAATTCTTGTTGCCTTCTCAATGGAATCCTCTCCTTATACTAATAAAATTTTAGTTAAAAAATATATTTATAAAGTAAACCAACACTTTTCTAAAGCCTTACGCAGTTTAGTTCTGGTCCCAAATATGTATACCCCAAATAAAAACCAAAACCTGCAGTTACACACACTCGCTGTTTTTAGTGACCATCTACTGTTACTTGAGTGTGTCCCTTGGGTGACTGCCCCTTAAAGTTAGCAGCTTATCAAAGCATTTCTTTCAACTGCATATTCTCCTTTAAAAAATTTCTGACATCTCCTTAGCACCCCAGTAATGTTTTGGCATCCCATCCCTTCCAACTGGATCCCATCCTTCCAAGTTGGACCCCATCCCATCCAACTCTCCTCATACAGCATTGATCTATTTTGTTGGCCATGTCACAGGTGACAAGCATTCCACATGATATCAAGAATGCATGCGATCATCCACTGATTATTTAAAATAAATCTTTAGGCTTTCCTACTTTGTGTCTCTCAATATTCTTCAAGAAAAGAATAATAGCTCCAGTTCTTCTAAATCTAGAAAGAAATTAGTCAGTGATACCCAAGACTCTCTAAAAATTTACCCAGATTTAGACACATAGAAGAGAGAATAGTCTGAATTGATACATGACTTCAGTTTTCACATCTGATATAAAAAATAAAAAATGACTATTTATTAAATATATAGAAATATATAATTATATTAATTACCAGAGCAAGGGAAATTCTCTTAGTTTTGCTTATTGCATCCCATAAACAGATTTTCCAAAGAGGAAATCCTCCTCCAATAAACATGATAATAACACTAAGAAACCTGCATTCACTGATAATTTCGGTGCTTCTGAGCAATACCATTTTTCATCATTAATATAAAAATCTGACAACTTGGTTGATATATACCATTTGCTTCATGAGTCAGATAGTAGGAGTAAACTGGCATAATTTTAGAAGGAAATAATAACTATTTTCCAAATATGCATAAGTTACATTTTGTTTATCACCAAATCTATTCCATTTTGTAAAGTGATATTACTATTAGCTAATTTTCCCAGAACTACATTTAGGAAAAGAACAAACGTTATACTATTTTCCAAGATCTAGTATTAAGTAGGAAAAACAAGTCCGTATAAAGTTTATATTTTGTACAAAACCACAAAGCAAAATGAATTTAAAAGTAAAAGATTCCTTTGGAGTGTATATTCTATTTCCTTTCTTTGTTCTGATTTAAAAAAATCATTCTCTCTTGAAAGTGGGGTCTCATAGCCAACACATTTTCATTGTCTCATTTTCTCTTATACAATCCTGAAGTATTTGACATTTTGCCTTAAATATAATATTCTGGTTGAGTTTCATTTCATTGTCCACATGAATGCTATTCAGTCCTAACCTAGCTCTATTTCATTTCCGTGAAAAATACTGAATTTTAAAGTTGTCTTTTATAAAAATTGTGCTCCTAAAACAAATGAAACAAATCTGGAACAACAAAACTGAAAATTAAAGGGGAATTTGTGACCAGGAAAAAAGAAATCGGCTAGACCTATAGGGTCAGTGCTGTAGACGTTACATACCACGTGAGCATTGTATACACAAATTATCCGCCTTTGCAGGCAACTCATACTGACAGGTCTCATCCTTGGATGTAGAAATGTATTTCAAATTTTCTAGACTCTCTATCTCACCCGATGCTCAGCTTCATTGGGAGCAATATGAGCTAAAGTTCTAGATTCCTCTTTGCATATTTGAACCTCATCATCATTCCATTCTGCTAGGGTCTGTCAAAAATCTATTATCAATAGTAACCCAGCTTTACGGTTTCATTTAGCCATTAAATCAAACCTAGCTAATGGATTAAAATCATAGATAGGCTTTAACGCCCTCTGCTGGATGTTCAAAGAAAAAGCTACACCCTTGAGCAGTAAGAAAAACCACATTTAAAAAACGAATGTTCCTTAACATGGGAAGAAAAAAAATCTAGTCCTATCAGAATTAAAATCTGAGATGCCAGGTTAAATAGAATTTTAATGATTTATTGATGAACTAAGATGCAGGCAGAGATTTTCAGAGATGAGACGACAGAAAAGGAACACAGGTCTATCTTTTGAAATTTCTTTTTTAAATATCACGATAATCATATCATCCAAATGAGTTTTATTATTTTATTATTTGCAGTAGTTTTCAGCGGACCGTAAAGAGCACTTACTAAAGAACTTCTAAGTCTCTAGAGGTCAGGGCAAAGCGGTGGAAACTCTAGTATCATTAAAATACTACTACGTTTGTTGAAGAAATATGTCCAGAACTTTGTACAATAACTGACATATAATAGTCATTCAGTTAAGTATTTCCTAGACATAAGATGAAAACGTAATCTGTGATATTTGAGAAAAGTTTCTATGAAAACAAACTTTCTACCAGCCCTACCCACCTGCCTATACCCTATCCCCACACTTCCTCCCTCAACCCCCAAAATAAACCAACCAACCACACGCTAAGCATGTGGTTTGGTTAGACTTGCACTGACACACAAACGCAAGTCACTCAAAAATAAATTCCGATAGCTTCTATCCCGACTTTTGCTGATGTCTTCAGCAAACTCCAGCTGCTGAATCATTAGCCTCATTTCCAGATGCGTTTATACTTTTCTAGGTGTTAATTATAACCAGTGCTTGTTTAGTAATTGGAATGGATTTTAACATACATAGCTCAGGATGTGAACAAAAACTTTTTCCTTAGAGTTACTTATTTGAGATAAACATAATTATATCCACATTATCTGATGTTTATTTTTAGAGCCTCTTTTGAAGATAGGATATCATAGTGGAAAAATACCTAGAATAAGAATTGAAAGGTCAAAATGTCTAGTCTCTAGTTTTGTCTCTCAGACTAATTAGCTATGCATCTTGGGTGAGTCAATTACCCTTCCAGAAACCCCACATTTTCTCATCTGTTAAATGAAGGCAGTGATATGTGTATATATATTTTTTCTTTTGTGTTTATTCTTTTAAACAGAAGTTTGTCGAGATTTTCAATTATAAAAGTAAGGCATGCAGATTATTGTACAATTAGAAAATCCAGAAACATGAATAAAAAATAAAATTACCTGTAGTCCTATCACCTAAAGACATTTATGTTTAACATTTTATTTTTCCTTATAGTAGTATGATTTCCTTTGTTTCTTGCAATTGCAAGCTCTAACTTTGGCAAACATTTATTCTGTTAACTTTATATTTCTTTTTATTAAAGTAACACAGGCATTTAGTTTTAAAAGTCAAATAGTACTATAGGTTCATGATAAAAGCCAGCACTTCTCTGCTCTACCTAATCCTACATAGCATTATCTCCAAGTCCTATTTCTTGAGGCAAAAATTTTCAACTCCTCTAGCGTTTTGCCTCAGATATTTATGACCTAATTTTCAAATAATGTACTTTACCATTACTTCTTCATTTTTCTTTTAATTTTAGATATTGTTCACTGAATTCCCACAATCTGAGACTAAGATTGAGCTTTCCTATTATAACCTGCCACCTTCCCTCAGACCCCTGTCCCCCTCTGCCTAACTTGTCCATATCAAAAACTCCCACTTTAAAATTCAATATCCGTTATTTACATTATTCATAGCTTAACTATTTTGGGGGGGTTAAATCAACTTTTGTGTTTCATAGATTTATAATTGCCTTGTTTTTTCAGTTTCTTCATTTTTCATTTACCAGTCATTAATCTATCACCACATGTTCATTACGTATTTTTCCTTAATCATCCCTTTTACCCTCCTACAGCTATTTGTTCTGATTGGAACTGGCTCTGCTCTGGGTTGCTCCAATGCTACCTTTCTGTAGGTCAAGTTCATCATCATTTCCAGAATGCTCTTCACCTCCGCTGCCTCTAATTCTTGGGCATTTCTGCATTGCTACAGCGTGAATTTGCTTGATTATTCTCAATTTCTTCCCTGAAGACACTTAGCAAAGTGGAGAAACCTGAAACCCTGGTTAATTATGATTTATCCATCTCGTACATCTTTCCATGTACGAGATGGATAAATATCTTGTTGCTAATTTTCTTTGTCATCTTCTTGCTACTCTCTTTGCGCTTGTGAATTAAAAACACTTTTACTCATTTATTGTAATCTTAGCAGATTTCAGAAGGGAGTGGAGATGTTCAGGCTACCACATAGAACTTGAAGTTAGGAATAACCAGTTTACCAAATTCTCATGAGAATAAAATCTGGAAGCAGTTTGTACACCCTAAAGCTCCCCACAAACATATATCAGGGATTATTTGAGTACATTAACACAAGCTTCTTCAGACCTCTTTTATCAGTGGATACTAATGAGTTTTTTTTTTTTTTTTTTGAGGAAGATCAGCCCTGAGCTAACATCCGATGCCAATCTTCCTCTTTTTGCCAAGGAAGATTGGCCCTGGGCTAACGTCTGTGTCCATCTTCCTCGACTTGATATGGGACGCCGCTACAACATGGCTTGACAAGCAGTGTGTCGGTGCGCGCCCGGGGAACCAAACCTGTGAACCCTGGGTGGCTGCAGTGGAGCGCGCGCACTTAACCACTTTCGCCACCAGGCCGCCCCCAGCCCCGAGATTATTTTAACAGTACTAACTCAGCTGTCCCTGGCTCCTACACACACTCACATTCATAAGGCCTCACCCCATCAAATTCCCATCTAGTTATTTTTGGGACTTTCCAGAACTAGGAACATTATTTACAAAATTTGTTTGAATACATGCTAAGTACCAGACTGCTTTAGATGTTCAGGATATAAATCAGTGGATAACACAAAGATCCCTCCCCTCATGGATTTACATTCTAACAAGGGAAGACAAGTATTAGATTATAAATAGAATTCAGCTATGTAGTATAGTAGAAGGTGGTAAGCGCTATGGAAAAAGGAAAAGCGTATCTGAGACAAGGAGGGGGAAGTGCCAGGGTTAGGAGAGGTTGCAATGTTTTTTTTGTGTGTGTGTGAGGAAGATCAGCCCTGAGCTAATATCAGGTGCCAGTCCTCCTCTTTTTGCTGAGGAAGACTGGCCCTGGGCTAACATCCATGCCTATGTTCCTCCACTTTATACGGGACTCAGCCACAGCATGGCTTGACAAGCAGTGCACCCGTGCGCCCAGGATCCGAACCTGTGAACCCGAGGCCGCAGAAGCAGAGCATGTGAACTTAACTGTTACGCCACTGGGCCAGCCCCCGAGAGGTTGCAATTTAAAGCAGGGTAATCAGGGTGGGCTTCATTGAGAAGGTGACTTCCGAACAAAGAGTTCAAAGAGGTGGAGGGGTGAAATAATGTTGATATCTGGGGGATCAGTGTTGCAGGTAAAAGGAACAGCAAGTGCTAAGGCCCAAAAGGGCAGATGGGGGTAGGATAACACCTGGTCACTTTGAGGACACTGTTCCTGAAGCAAATAAATAGGGGTGAGAGTCATAAGAAAGGAGACCTGAGAAGGGTACTGATCCTACAGGGCCGTGTGTCAAGGACTTGGGTGTTTTCTCTGAGTGAGATGGAGTTTCATTAAGGGATATGATTCTCCTTGTGTTTTAAGAAGATTACTCTACCTATTGTGTTGGAAATAGAATATAGGAGGTCAAAGCTGGGAGCAAATGGACCAGTTTAGATGTTCTTGCAGTAATCCAGACAAGAACTGGCAATGAGTGGTTCACACCAGAGGTGTACTAAGAACTGTTTAAAATCTAGACCTATTTTGAAGGTAGAGCAAAGGCAAGCCACTTCCTGACAAAATGGATGTAAGAAGTAACACAAAGGGAGGACTCAAGGATGACTCCACACTCTTCCTTCTGAGCAACTAGAAGGTTGCTGTTGGCATCAATTGAGGTGGGGAAGATTTGGATAAACAAGTTTGGGAAAAGAAGATTAGGAGATAAGTTTGGTCATGTTAAATCTGAGAGGTATATCAGACAAACAAGTGGAGATGTCAATTGTTTTGTTAAACAAATTTGTCAGCTGAAGACTATATGGCATCTGCCATGGATTTCTTTTCCTGCCCCCCTTTCTCATGGCCGCTGAGATGGTGTCTCACTGCTACTTCTATAGTCAGAGTTCTCAAAGAGAAGTTGATATCTGTGCCAAGGGTTCTTATCATGGTTCTCCAAGAAATGCTAAGTATTGAGGCATCAGAGAAAAGCTGTGGGCTCTGGAGGCTGCATTCACCCACATAAAATGGAAGCCTTCTCCTTTTCTTGTGATGTTACACATGCTCTGTTGCTTAAGTAGTTTCCTTCATCTTTTTCTTTTTCTTTCTTTTTTTTTTTTGTGAGGGAGATCAGCCCTGAGCTAACATCCGTGCTAATCCTCCTCTTTTTTTTTGCTGAGGAAGACCAGCTCTGAGCTAACATCAATTGCCAATCCTTCTCCTTTTATTCCCCAAAGCCCCCCAGTAGAGAGTTGTACGTCATAGTTGCACATCCTTCTAGTTGCTGTATGTGGGACGTGGCCTCAGCATGGCCGGAGAAGCAGCGTGTCGGTGCGCGCCCGGGATCTGAACCCGGGCTGCCAGTAGCAGAGCGCGTGCACTTAACCGCTAAGCCACTGGGCTGGCCCAGTCTCCTTCATCTTTTATCTATACTTTCGCCCTTCTCAGATTGAGATATACACCTCCTTGGACTGACATTTGTAATCTTCCTCTTCATTCATCCCTCATCCTTCAAGTGTTGCTTCTTCCTACTCTCTTCCCTCACCCTAACTCAAATATTCTCTTTCTAGCTCTGAGTCTGGACATGTCTGAATCTCTGCTTGGGACACTGTTAAATTATGATAATTTTTTGTTGACTCCATACTAGGGGAGAAGTCAGATTAAAAGGGAGATATTGAGTCAGAGAAAGCTGTGATGCGTGCTGGAATAGAATCCTAAACTTAATGGAGACTACTCCTGGCACTAACTGCTGCCTCTTTGAGTACTATGGAGGAACACTAACTTGGTTACATAGCACAAATTGTACAGCAGTGATACATTAAGTGTCGACTAACTTACCACTGAAACATCTCCCTGACCAAAATTCTTTCCTAACGTTCCTTCTTCTTTCATCTATTTGTCCTTTTTCAGACAATATTAATTGATCTCTGGGAATTCCACTAAATGAAACAATTGTTCCTAAATTTGATGTTTTGGAATTAAAAATATTTCTTATATTTTTGTTACTGAGCAAGGGCTTGCTACCCGATGCACATAAAAGCTGATACTATGGCACTGGCTTTTGAGAAAAGAAAGAGCTTTATTGCGAGGTCACCTGACAAGGAGACAGGAGGCAAGGCTCTCAAATCTGTCTCCCTGATCCAAGGTTGGGGTGAAATTTAAGGAGTTAGGAGATACTAAACTGAAGCTGGGCCCATGCAAGCTGATTGGCTGGTAATCAAGCTACTTGGGCTGCTTGAAGCCGGATTTTCCTTAGTGAAGGACTTCTCACTTTGTAAAGGACTCCAGTGGTAATATTTCTGAAGGTTCTTGGTTCCAGGGTCATCCAGGGGCTATGGGTTCCCACCTGGCACATGCACAGTGCTATCTCTGTCCTTGAGCAAAGTTTGATTAAAATAACCTGTTTTCAAGAAGCAAAACTAATTTAAGCTGGTCAATGTTTTATGTGCTGTTTCATTTTCAATTGATGATCCAGATCTAAAATCGGCTTGATTTCAGAATTTCTTCATATGGAGGTGGGGGGCCTAAAGTGCCAAAACATGAAACAGGATACAGTTCAGGGTTCTGAGTTTGAAGGTGAATTCCAATAGGTGGATTCACAGCTGCTTCTGTCCCTGGAAAGAGAAAGATGGGGACTTGTAATCTTTCATTGTTTGTTAGTGCCCTTGAGTGGATTCTGACTCCTAGCGACCCTGTGTACAGCAGAGCAGAATCCTGCCTGGACTTTTTGCACCATCCTCTCATCTTCTGGCACTATATTGGACAATGCTCAGTTGCTATTCATAGGGTTTTCAGGTGATGGACAGGTGACCCTGCTGGTATTTGAAATACCAGTAACATAGCTTTCAGCATCATAGCAACATGCAGCCACCACAGTGTGACAACCAACAGATGGGTGGTGGTGTTCCCTGCCCAGGAAAAGAACCCTGGGCCATGGTGGTGAGAGCGCTGAATCTTAACCACCAGACCACCAGGACTGGCTGTAATCTTTCTAGTCAGGATAAAACAGAAGTATGTGAACTATCTAATAAAATCGAGCATTTCTTGGATCACTGGAGCAACAGAAAACTATTTATACCCTTGAGAAAAAATTTACAACCATTTTGCTCTCCGCAGTGATGGTAGTCTCCATAGCAAGAAAATTTGCTCTCATGAACTGATTATATCATCATTGACTAACCCATCATGAAGTATTTACAATTTAGCAGCTGAAACTAGAAGGAATACCCTTTTTGGTAGATCAGAAGACAAGATTCCCATAAACACTAATGGCATTTTAGCTAATTCTCCCATCATGGGAAATGCAAGTCTCACTAGAAACATTAAAATATCGCTTCTGAACTTCATTATTTTATATTTATGCTCTGCAAATTGCAACTAATGCAATTAAGTACTTTAAACATTTCTCTATGATGAATAGTAAAAATGTTAAGCTGTGAAAAGTTTGCAATTAAAGTATACACACACAATAAAGAAAAGGCATCTCAAATTTTAAATTCTGAAATCAAAGTTCTTGACTTTTAGATTATGCACGGTACAAGCCATTAAATATTAAAAATAAGCATTTTCTTCTTCAAATTGGTCATGTTGAGAGACTATGCACTTATTCCAATATCTCTTTTGGAAATCTTCTATCGTATTTCCTTGAAAGACTGTTCAGTCACACAGGAAATCAATAGTAATATTTTATAACAGTTTCTCTCTTTGTATTTTTTCCTTTTTTTCACCTGGGTCTTTAGCTGTCTGGGAATGATTTGATTGCTTCTTTCCAAAAAATAGTAACAACATAAATTCTCCTGTAAAGAGGAAACTAGAAGAAACTCACGCTAAATCTGGCACTTGGACTGTTTTGTATATTAAATTTAATTGTAACCACTCATTTACATGTTGTCTCTGGCTGCTTTTGGTACCACCACGGCAGAGGTGAATAGTCCCCACAAAGACCATATGGCCTGCAAAGCCAAACATATTTGCTATCTGGCCCTTAATAGAAAAAGTTTGCTGACCGCTTCCCTAAAGGATTAAGATTTGATACCATCAAGGAGCTTCCAAAGAACATGCCACAGTTATCAAAACAATTCAAAGAGTAGTTACATATTAGGTCATAGCTGCATCACTAGAATCCATATGTAGGTTACTCAAAATCATTACTTTGGAGTGGGTACTGTTTATTTAGAATCATGCATTTTCATATATCTGTCTTATTTTGTTTCTCATTGATTTGCAGAGCAAAGTATAATAACTCAAATATTAATATAATATGTGAAGGGTAGAGCTATATTTAGAATACGTGTCTCATCTCCCGGTTCAGCACTTTTCTTAAGAAGTTATTTATTTAATTGAATAATCTATTCCTAGGCTATTATGTAATATTTCTGCACCTCAGTTTTCTCTTATGCAGTAAAAAGATAATGATACCATCTACATCTATAAAAATAAGGCTAAATGAATGTCAAGTGCTTAAAACAAAGCGTGGCACACAGTAATTATCCATTACAGTTTAATTATCATTAGTGTCAGTATTATTACTATGTATCTAGAACTGTATTATACTAGAAATATGCATGTCTTTTCTTTTATTTGTGATATTATTATTTCCCAATCCATCCTATTTTAATGGTTAAATGATGATTTAGTCATTATCACTTTTAATGTTGTAACAGAAATTATTAAATGAAAAATTTCATGGAGTTAGAGTCTTTTGCAGTTAGGAAGTTTAGGATGACAAAAGCTAAGTCTGAGGGACTTGATAAAACAGACTTAACATTGGTAAAGTGTACTTGCCCCAGTACATCCCTTCATTGTGGATACTTGAGCTGAGAGTCCATTTCCCAGGTGAACTGCCTCTAGTGTATTCAATACAAAGTCAATGGTAACTTAGCTATCGTTCTGCCTGGAGTGGTCAACCAGACTGACTCCACACAATTATTAGCTCAAATATATTTTCACCACTGCCATTATCAATACTGTGCTTCAGGCAACAGAATGTTGACAATTGTTGTCTGTGGTAAGAAAGTTTTATTGTTATTTTCTGACTACAAACTTGGCCTTTGCTCTTAAATTTGTTCTGAAAACCACAAGTAATTCATTTGACAAACCTAACTAAGCCCATGTGCTCGAGAGCTTTTGTAAAATCAAACATATATCAGTTTTCAATTTTTTTCAAAGCCTGTTTACCCACAATATCGTGTGATTGGGAGGGAAGCAAGCATTATTTTTACTTTTTAACAAATTAAGAACCTGAGAGACCTCAGTTAAAAATGTCTGCAAAAATCCAATGGTTTTGACAGAACCGTTGGTGACGGTATTAGAGTTTGTTGTTTCATTTTGTAAAACCGATAAAATCAACTGCTGAGTTTTTATGGCCAGAGTTCAGATTTCCCACATCATTAAGAATCACTCCAATGGACTTGGCTTAGTTTAACACGCCCTTTCTACCTCTCTCTGCTCGTTTCCCTTCTCTATCTCATCCCTTTCTCTTATATGGGAGTGGCTGAGAATGCCTGAATTTGAGTCACACTTCTACCATCTACTGTGTTGCTTAATCTCTAAGTGCCTGTCTCCCCTCATCTTTAGAGTGTTCAAAAGGACAGTGAACCCCACGTAGAGTTGTAGGGAAGAATCAATGAGATATGATATGTTAAGCGTTAGCACAGAGCGTGGCACATGGTAAATGCTCAATACACGTGAGCCGTTACTATTATCATGCCCTTCCAGGAAAGTGTGTGAATGGAATACTCTCTCTTTCCTTACCTAAAATGAGTCACAGAATATTTACATGTAGAACATAAAGTATAGGGAAACGACACTTCAAAAAACATCCTGAAATAAGATCGGATCCTGGGAGACATGAAGGGAGAAAAGAGCAGAGAATGTAAGGGCCTTCTTCTTGTCTGTCTCTCTGCAGTCCTCCTTCCCTCCCCAACTCAGAGCCCTCACATTTAATCATTGCTAGAAGACCAGTATTTCTATTTGCCCTGAAATAAGCAAAAGGGAAGATTATCTCTGAAACTGCAGACGAAATGGGGTTAGGAAGATTGGATAGTTGAAAGGCAGCATTATCGGGAAGATTGGCCCGAGGAGAAGCTAAGACAAGATGAGTGTCCCCAGGAGGGGTGTCTCCACGGGCTCTTACCTCGCTGTCTCCTCAGGAAAGGGAAAGGACCTTCTTGCTGTCTGGTCAGGGCTGACGGGGCCCAGCTCAGATCCACATGAGATAGGAAAGGATTAGATGTAGATTTTATGAAATTTATTATTTTTTGTTAAAAAATATGGACAGACAATGGTGGGGATCCCCTTCTTATCCTTTCAAATTCTCTCTTTCCTAATGAACACTAGATTGTTTTTCAGCCTCAAGTCCTTTGTCCTCGTCTCACCTCCCAGACCCCCAACGTCTTTCTCTTTTTTATCTTTAAATGTCTTACTTCCTCATCAACAAGGGCTTTTACTCAGCTTCACAACCTTATTTTCAATGAAAACTTATTTTCAGTGAATTAAAAAAACTTTTATTTAAAATAAATTTTAAAACTCCTTTGTCATTACGTATCTTTTCAAATACAAATTTAAAAACTAAACAAAACAAGTAACCTAAGAAACTCAAAACTTTTTCTTTTTCATCTTCTTTTTTTTTTTTTATTTTGTGAGGAAGACCAGCCCTGAGATAACATCCAATGCCAATCCTCCTCTTTTTTGCTGAAGAGGATTGGTCCTGGGCTAACATCGTGCCCATCTTCCTCTACTTTATATGCAACGCTGCCACAGCACGGCTTGACAAGTGGTGCGTCGTTGCTCGCCCTGGATCCGAACCGGCGAACGCCGGGCTGCCTAAGCGGAGCGCGTGCACTGAACTGCTGTGCATCTTTTTCCTCCTTTTTAAATCACTTGTATTTTCTACCTATTCGTGCTGTCTTATAGTTCTTGGTCTTATAAAGTGAGAGCACTGATTCCGATTTGGGATACAGATGATTACAAAGAATTTTAATGATTTTCTCTTCATCTTTCCCCACTTTTACTAAAAAATTGCATACATTCCTTTAAAAAAAAAAAATCACTTTCTGTGGCCCAGTGTGTGTTCTCACTCTCTATTTACACATTTAAGGGGAAAATACTGGTTGCAAATCTCCAGTGTTTTCCATTGAATTATCAGATAGCAGGGTTTCCAAAAGCATCACTAAAAGAGATAAGATAGTGAGATAAGAAAACATTGAAACAAGAAATCATTTTTACCCCTAACACAGGTGCTGAAAAAAACCCACCCGAATTAGGCTAGAATTGTTAGGCTCTGATGGTTGAAAGAAGAAAGTGAGAAGGTCTGAGAGACTGTTTTGTGCATGATCTCATTCAAGAAGACGCATGGGCTTTGAACGGGGTCCTTTCTGTTATAGCAGGGATGGTAAAGAAATCTGAGTCCAGAAAACGAGTTGGGGATGGGGGCAGAATAATAATGGAAGAAGGGACTATCTAGGAGACCCTGGGGCTGGATACAGGAAGAGGAGGTGCGTCTGAAGCAAAACAAAATAACATGATTTTAAGACTTGTATAAAATAAATACATTTTAATTTCAGTCCTTGAATTATCTCCAACTTCAAATAGTGAGTTCCTTCTCCTCTCGCTCTTCATCCTTCCCCTTCTCCTCCACCTTCCTGATTTTCTTCTGGTCTTCCTCCTCTTCCTCATTCTGTAACAATATCTCCCCTTCTTCCTTACCCTCCACAGGGGTATCAAGGGGATTAATTCTCCCTTTTTGGTGCATAAAGAGCTTCATCATAACATGTTATAGATCTGGAAATGCAGATGCTATGTAAAGGGAATGAAAACTGAGAAATCTGAGTGCCGTATCAGCAGATAACTGTGAAAAGGCATGGTTATTGGCCCAGGAGATGCTCTTGGGGCCTGGGTGTGTGGCTGAGATGCCCAAGGAACTTTCCTAGACCGAAGTCTCATCACACATGGGGATGGGCTGGGCTGGCAAGGCCTTCCTTAAATATCTTTTATAAGGATCCTAAGCCAGGTATTTTTCTTTCTCTCTTTAATATTTCTAGTCAAGATAACTGGCAACCTGAGCCATGTAACATTGTTAGGAATTGCTAGTGAGAGAAATTTCCTATTTTATATATTTTAACATCAGTAAAGTTCAGGTCACTCTAGCTCCGATAATCAGTCAAAACTCTCCTCTCAGCTCTTCTCAGTTGAGGGCAGCTTCCAGGAGATCCTGAGAGTCAAATCTTTGACCCATAGGTCAGAAGAGCAGAGCTATTTCAACTAATATATTCAACAAATAGTGGTAATAACGTGAAATAAGTTCTGAATAAATAAAATGAAGGTCTAGGAGGAACCCAAGGTTAATATATCAAATCTAGTGTCTCCATTAAAATATTTTAAATGAACCGTTTCCTACATTCTGTATTCAGGAAGCAAAGTCCTATCTTCCCCTTTGTGCTCAAAGGGTGGTAGGGAGTCCAGAAATTCTATTTCATATTCTAATATGTCACTGGTGTCTTTCAAGTGAGCTCTCATTTTCCTCTTGCCTTTCTGAACAGCGGATGTGAGGAAGACTCAGAAGTGCAACCTGATAATCTGCAGTGTGGGCAAATGAATCTGGCAGTATCTGGACTCAACTCCAAGCTGTAAGTACAAACTTTGTGGGGGCTGTGGAGGTAGGAGCTGTGGTTTGGGCCAATATCTCCCTCTACAGCCATAAAAACATCCTATCCTGTAGTGTTTCCCTCACTTCTCTTTGGGAGAGCAGCTCCTTTTAAGGAAATTTTAGGTAGGAAGAATCACGCGTCTGGAGAAGTGAAAGTGTAATGAGGATCCAGTGGGGAAAGGAAACCCAGTGTGGGTCTGGGTTTCTGACTGCCTTAAAATATTGACTCCTGGAATTTACTTTCAAAAATTGCTAGTTCCTAAATTAATCTTTTGTATTTTGTTTTAGAAAGGAGAAAGAGGAATGTCAAGAAGCACAGCTCGGGCCCACATCCACATCAAAGACTTTGGGAATGCCTGTTCACTGCCTGTCCAGCCACCCTGAGCATGCCTGGGACAGCATGGGAGATGGGTGATGGATGGGATAATCTAATACCTAACCAGTGTAGACAAGGGAAAATATAAAAGGGAAGGGGTAACTGAGGCTGTGCCCTCTAAGATGCAAATCAAAGTGAACTTCATAATACAACTTATAGCTGGAGGAGAGTTTGAATGTTTCTTGAGCAAAATAAGATCCAGAGCAATACCAATGGGATAAGAGAGGAAAGGATAGAACGAGGAAGGGAATGAGGATTTGGAGAGAAATTCCTACCATTGAGGAATCACCCAATGGAAATATCTGGAGATTCGGGATATAAAACTGTGCTTAGTGTCCAGAGATAAGGTGGCTGAGCTATGGTGTCCTGTTCAAATTTTCATTGGCTCCCTATCCTCAATTCTGGACAATTTGAAGTCTATTAGCTGACCTGCAACAAAGACCTCTGTGATATATTTATCCAGTAAAGTGAGAATGTAGATTACATCCTCTAAGAGAAGTAATAGCTCCTTTTCTGAGTTGGTATTTAGGAATTAGAGACAATATTCGAGAAGCCCCTGACCTAGTGCCTAGAACTTGGTGGATGTGAAATAAATTGTGACTATATTATTTTTTTGAAAAACAATTTCTTCCCAAGTATTGTCTTTTCCTGTCCATAACAACTACAAGGTAATACAGAGAATGTGATTCTAATGCCCTGCTCTCAGTGCTATTACATGCAGATTATTGAAGTACTGTATCAGCCTTGACCTCTTCTCTCACACATACCTGTTCAGGCAAGCTCAGGCAAATTCAAAAGCATGTTTGTAAACCACCATCCAGGAAATATAAAAATATCAGATAAATGGGAATATAACCATGGCACATAAACTGCCTTAAAAATTATAACAGTATAACTGGGTAGCTTACCTACTTAAAAACAGAACATCTTTAAAATTCAAGGTAGACTGGTAAAAGAGATTTCCTCAGAGTGAGAGAAAGACTAAGAAGATCAGTGTGGATCCTCCTCTTTAGAAACTCAAGTCAAGTTGGAAGAAACATAATTGCATTTATTTATTAAATACTTCTAGTTAAAGAAAGAAAAATAGACACATGTGACCATGTTGACCTCTTTGACTAATATACTTTGTTATAAGGTCCATACTCAGTGGAAAGTGTTTTTGATTTTAGGAGAAAGTACTGCTTTCATTGGAGGCTTTAACTGTCCTTGCCCAAATAACCATTTCTCAAACTGACAATGCGTTTTCCTTGTTAAATAATGACTTTAAAAAAAGCCAATAGTGAATATAATCACTGAACCTTAGAGTACTGAGTTTTGATAATAAAAGATTTTAGTTTATTTTTACCTCACTTTTTACTTAGCTGTTAGTTTTTCTAGGACATGCCCTGCTCCATCTATCAAAAATCTTATGGCGGCCCAAGTTTCTGCAGGGCAGCTCTTCATCTCTGCCAAGCACTCTTGAGGCAACTGTGGTGTGCAATGCAGTACCTTAGGGGGAAAGTCTCATAACAGACAACGCTTAACAATGAGGAAATAAACTATCAATTGTCACCTCCCAGAAATCAGTAAGTGGTCATTTTTCTGCTCACAGCTAAGGCTGGCAATTACAAGTATCTCTAAGACCTCTATTTCCTCCGTTTCTTACCTGGTAACGTAGACTGGAAAATAATAGGAAGAGTATGGTTTTGGGGGTGGAAGTTGGGAGCAGGAAGGATCAGGATGCTGCCAGTGTGTCTGAGAAGAAGGGACTTGAGTGTTGACACTTGCCTGCCCAATTCCAAGTATTTCAGGCCCTGCATTGGCATCAAACAACCTGGAAAGTGTGGTTCAACGTTACTGCAGACAAGTGAGGCACAGAGAGCTTAGTAAATGAGACTGTGAATACAGGGTAGGATAGACTGATATCAAAAACACAGAGATGCTCTTCTGTACCTTAAACCCTACCACTCACTTGGAGTGACCAGCCCTGTAAGTCTCTTCCCTTCTACTTGTTGACTGAGCAACATGTTTAGGCTCTGTTCCCATATTCAACTATGAGTCATTTCCCTCAGACACATTTTTTTCTTTCGAGGTCTCCTTCTTCTGAAGATTTCTCGCTTAGATTCTCTCCCCAATGAATGCCTTTGAGTCTCCAATAAACCATGTCTTGTTGTATGTTCACAGATCTGCTTTTCAGAGGTTAGCTGTTCAGTTCACCGCAAAACCATGAGGTTTCAAAGAGGAAGTCCAAAAGTGTGCAGATAGCTTACCATAGACAGGGTCCAAGTCTCCAACAGCAAAAACAGTCATGGTGCGTCTTGGGGAACCCATCTGGGGTCTCCTCAGCCAGCACTGGAGGCAGAAAAACACTGCTCCACAGAGAAGAGCCACCAGGAAAATCAGCAGCGAGAGCCTGATTTCAGAAGAAGCAGAGGAACGGTGAGGTGGAGCATGCAGGGAAGTTAAGAGCTTCTCTTGCTTCCTGGAGGAGGGGCAAGAACTCAGAGGGATGGGATGCAAGCAATCTGGGAGGCTGAGTTCCTTAAGCCATCTCTCCACCACCACTCGTACATTTTCACTGAACCTAGAATGTTCACTGAGCTCAGAGTGCATCGATTTTGCCAGGTGATCATAATCGTTTCTCTTTGGAAAGTGGAAAGTTGATTTAAAAAGCAGTCATTGTTCCTTAATTCTTCAGCCATTATTCCCTTCGTTCAGCCATCCATCCATTCATTCAACTAGTATTTAAGCAACTACACAGATTTGAGATGTTGCGGTTAGTCGTTCAAAGGTTGACAAGATGTGGTCTGTATCTTTGAGAAGCTAATCATCTAACTGAAAAAAATGGTAGTGTTTGGAAAATGTTACTTTGGAAAACACAGAAGTTAGGATTTAGGAGGTTATAACAAGTCTGTTAAAATTCTGAAGGACTAGCTCATAAAAGAGGTAGCAGTCGTAATTTGAATGGCTTTAAGGCCAGAACTAAAATCAGCAGAGGAGTCATTTCAGGCGATTTCAAGAGAAAGCACAATTATTTTACCTTTAAAGATCTCCAACTCGGGAATAAACTATTATTCTTATAAATAGTAAGTTCCTTGTAATAGGAAGTGTTTAAGTAAACACTGGCCAACAACCTGAAAGTGATGTTTCTACATATATTGATTCACATTACTCCTAAAATGTTTTTAAGCTATATGATTTCATGTGCTCCCATTTATTTAGGAAAAGGAGTGTGTACATACCACAAAATATTTTTTGAAACAAATTGAGGATGTCCTTACCAGATATACCAGCCATTTGGGTATTGATCTTGATAGTTTACATACCTGGTGATAAAGGAAGACTTGTTAGTGCTAGACCCCTAGATGGCCAAAGCCCATTCTTTTGGATGATAATATTTGTTCTGACCACACCTGTTTCCCCAACACTCACCTGCGCACTGCTCCCCCCCAACACAATAAAGCAAATATTCACCGTATGTCCACTTCATTCAAGGCACTGAGAATATAGGTAAACGTGAAACTGTCAGATACATAAACAGATAATTGCACCGTAATAGATTTAGTTCTAGAGTTACAAATACTGGTGTACATTGAGAAAGTAGTGATGAACTTTTCGGGGCTAACGTCTCATAGGTATTAGGTACAAGGCAGAGAACCATTCCCCCCTTCTCTTTATTCAGAGGTCTTGAATTCTTTAAAATGTAAATTCTCCAGGGAAGGTTTATAATCTCTATTAACGTTTAATATCTTGGTAGGGAATAGCAGGCTTGCCACCCTGGTTAGACAAAGAAGGTAGGATAAAAGGAAAATGAATGGGTGTGGCCACACCTACCATTTGCCAAGGAGTTACAAGTTGATCTCTTCAGTCAGAATGGTCAAACCATTTGTGTGTCCAGGCACAACTCAGTCATTCGTGAGATAAGTTTTAAGAGATCACACAAAAACAGAGTTCACAGTGTGATTTTCAGGACGTTTAGCTCCCCAGATGTAGACACTTATGTGCTATTCATTCCAGAGTCCTTCATTATGCCAGACATGGTGCACTGAATGTATGTTTGCTGAGGAACTTTTTCTAGACCTCGGTATATGGGCCACTTTTAAAGTATTCTGGGATTAAAGAGTGGAAAGCTGTTCATCACAGCCCGATAAGCTTCTGAGATGGAGCTATATTTAATCATGTCTTCTTCAGCCGTTGCTAAAATAACACTCAATACTTTTCAGCTTGAAAGCATTCATAAATGTCAGCTAATTTATTGCTCCCAGCATCTCTAAGGAGGCAGTGTGTCATGTTTATCATTGTACTAGTCAGAAATGACTTTTTAACATATGTAAGTGTCAACTTTAAAATTTTACCCCCAAAATTTAAGACAAAAATCAATCACTGAGACAACTAGTTTTGGGGGTTTTTTTGTGTGTGTGTGTTTCTTTTTTTTTTTTTTTGGTGCATGTAGAGGGTTTAGCAAAGTATAGAGGTATAAGTGGCTAGGAAAAAATGGCAGCTGGGGGCTGTCCCGGTGGCATGGTTAAGTTCGCACTCTCTGCTTCAGTGGCCTGGGGTTTGCGGGTTTGGATCTCAGGCACAGACCTATGCACAGCTGATCAAGCCACGCTGTGGCGGTGTCCCACATAAAGGAGAGGAAGATGGGGACAGATGTTAGTCCAGGGTCAATCTTCCTCACCAAAAAAAAAAAAAAAAAAAAAGAAAAACTGGCAGTTGAAGTAGGATTTTAAAAAGCACCCTGAGGGGCTGGCCCGGTGGTGCAAGTGGTTAAGTGCGCGTGCTCCGCTGCAGCTGCCTGAGGTTCGCTAGTTCAGATCCCAGGCGCGCACCAACGCACCGCTTGTCAGGCCGTGCTGTGGCGGCGTCCCATATAGAGTGGAGGAAGATGGGCATGGGTGTTAGCCCAGGGCCAGTCTTCCTCAGCAAAAAAAGAGGAAGATTGGCAGATGTTAGCACAGGGCTAATCTCCTCACTAAATAAATAAATAAATAAATAAATAAATAAAATAAAATGAAAAAATAAAAAGCACCCTGAGGCCAGGCCTGGGGCCTAGTGGTTCAAGTTCTGTGTGCTCCACTTCAGTGGCCAGGGTTCTCAGGTTTGGATCCCGGGCACTTACCTATAGTACTTGTCAACCACGCTATGGCAGCAACCCACATACAAAATAGAGGAAGATTGGCATAGATGTTAGCACAGGGCTAATCTTCCTCAAGCCAAAAAAAAAAAAGGCATCCTAAGACAAATGATCATCAATAAAGGATTTTAAAACTACTTTGAGGGTATTATGCTAAGTGACATAAGCCAGACAGAGAAAGACAAACACTGTATGATTTCACTCATATGTGGAAGACAAACAAACACACAGGTAAGGAGAACAAATTAGTGGTTACCAGAGGGGAAGTGGGTTGGGGGAGGGTGAAAGGGATGAAGTGGCACATATGTATGTTGACGGATAAAAACTAGATTATTGGTGGTGAACATGATGTAATCTATACTGAAAATGATATATAATAATGTACACTTAAAATTTACACAATTTTATAAGCCAATATGACCTCAATAAAATAATTTTTTAAAAAATTAATGGTACTTCCTTACAAAGGAATATTATCCAGTCATCAAAAAGGATGTAGATGTCTATTTATAATTAAAAACTTATTAAGTAAAAAGATATAGAAGGCTCAGTTCTACTTGTGTATTTTCTTTTACACAAATACAATGATTTCACCAAAATAGCCATTATATAGTTATATATACATATATACCAAACTACTAACAATGCTTACTTCTCTTGAAGACAGTATGAGGAACGTTATCTTTTTAATATTTCTATATTGTTTTAATTTTTATAATGTACACACCACTTTTGTAGTCCTAAAAATTTTAAATATTATATGAAAATATAAAAATCTTAAAAATGTAGCATCCCACTTTAGAGATGGGTGCAGGGAAATTCTCTAAGTGTCCTGGTCCAGAGAAAGAGCAGAAGGTTCCTGTTTTTGAATCTTGAAATCTAAGCTCATGACCAGGAGTGTTTCATCTCCCTCCATGTATAAATCTCTGCTTCTATTCTTTACATTTAAAAATAGACTTATACTTATTATAATGTCAATTCTAAATGCTATTTTTTGAGCCCCTCAATATTTTTTGCAGTTGTAACAATTATCCATACTGACTTATTTCGCTTTTTCTTTTTGACACTGTGCACCCACTGGTGGAGGTTCTGCTACACAATAAAATGGCCAGCAAGCAGTTAGCTGGAGAAAGGCAAAGTGATCTTGCAAATTCAGAATTGCAGGCAACTTTGGGATCATTTACCTCATCCTTAGGATTTTAGACACTGTACAACTGAGACCCAGAGTGAGAAGGGAAGTGGGGAGGTCACTAGCTGGCTGAAGAAATTAAACTAGAACACAGGCCTTCTGACTCCATGTTCTTCCTCCCTCTACCATTATTTCTATGTCTTTCTCAAGTTCCATTTTGAAACAGAAATTTTTTAATTCTTTAAAAAACAGTATCTGAACTATAGCAATATTGTAGTTATTCAAATTTTAGATGCAAGCTCTTCAGCATAGGAAAAGTTATATTTTTGAAAATCAAGTTATTACTCAGAGATATGGATATATATAGTTGGTCGAATTAGGATGATGATGCTGAAATGAAAAAACATCAGGGAAAAGTGAGAACTATGATGTCTAAGGAAAACATTTCCAATAATCAGAGTTCTCTAGAAGCTGTGGTTGAAGGAGATCATTTCTGTACCTACCAGAACAACTATTGCCCTACTTTACTTGGATGTGAGATGAGATCTGCTCTACAGGGATGGTTAGATTAGCTGATCTTTATTCTTCTCAGGGCTGAGAATCTGTGGACGTAAGATTTACTGCAAATTCATTAATTTGATAAATTCAAGAAGAAAATTGCAGGGCCGGCCTCGTGGCTTAGCAGTTAAGTGTGGGCGCTCCGCTACTGGCGGCCCGGGTTTGGATCCCGGGCGTGCACTGACGCACCGCTTCTCCGGCCATGCTGAGGCCTCGTCCCACATGCAGCAACTAGAAGGATGTGCAACTATGACATACAACTATCTACTGGGGCTTTGAGGGAAAAAAAAAAGAAGAAGAAGAAAATTGCAGAGTTGCTCCATTGGCTCCTCTTCTAGAATCAGTCAAAATTTCCTGTGCCAGGCATTCTTCTAAACCAATTGTATAACTTCACGTGAATTAACTCACTTTCACACTTATAATGCTATAAGGTAGGGTCACTATTATAATACTCATTTTCAACTGAGAAAATTCAGGCATAAAGAGGTTAAGTAACTTGCCCAAGATAACGTAGCTGGAAGTGGCAGGGGCAGGCTTTAAACTCAAATGGTCTGGCTGTGGAGGCCGTGGCTCTTACCACCAAGCAACACTGCAACTGGGAATAGTAGAGGCCAGCTCCAGCCCCGTTTGCTGTGTGGAGTACTGCCTGAATGCATTCAATATCCTGTGTTCCAAAATGCTTTAAGGAACTATTAAAAATACAAAAAAAAAATTTAGAAATGAGAGCATGGAGAGTATCAGACAGAGAATAAGCCAAGAGTGAGATCAGTTTGTAAACTGAATGTAGTAAATCCCATACATAAAATTGGAACTGAATTCCAGATCTGGCTTAAGCTCTCTAGCAGTCAGTAGGATGAGAGAGAGAGTTGGTTGTATAGTGTTCTCTAAAATTAACAAAAATACGCAGTGTTACTCACTCACCAGTTGCACAACTACTCCTGGTATAGAAACCAGAAAAAATTCAAACTGTGGGGCTTTATAAAGAGGACACTGTCAGCAATGGGAACTTTTTTTCATTGTAGTCTAAGAATAAAGGCCGTAACAAATTTCATGGATCTTTTTCTTTTTTTTATCATTCCTTAACAGGCCAAAGTGCAATTCAGCTACAATAATTTGAGGGAGAGATGGGCCCAAATCATATCACCCAGAGACTGGTGGCCTGATGTAATTACTCTGGAGTAAATTGTATAATACCTGGAAGAATGGATGGACTATATAGCCATCAGGTATTTCACCACGTGATTTCACTTAAACATTGGATATACAATATGGCTTTGTAGTTAAAATTCTGAGCTCAGGAGTCAGTCTTAGGTCCAAATCCAAGCTCTGCCTTTTACTTGCTTACTCTTGAGCAAAACACTTAACTTCCCCAAACCCGGTAAGATGACATCATATCATTAGAAATATATTAATGTGATTAATTTACAAAATCCTATATATGTATGATCATATTTATGTTTTATAAATTACCCTATTTATGTACATACATGCATGTCAGTGTACTTGATTATTTCTGGAGAGAGAAAGGATTCAAGATGTAATTATGAGGAGGCTCTGTCATGTTTTATTTCATATACTAAATTACTTATAGTATTTAAATTTTATACAAAGACAGCATAGCAATGAATTGTTCATACTAAAAATGCTGTTATCAAAATAAATTGAGTAGGTTAGATCAGAAAAAAATAGTCTGGCATTTGAAAACAAATTTAAATAGAACTAATAATAGATCCCACAAACACCTTGCTGTGGTGGCAGAAGACGAGATATTGTGTCTCTCTCCAATACATTTACTTACCTCACACCACCTCCCTACAAAATCAGCCACTTTCTTCCCTTCTCTATCTTTATTTTCTGCTAATTTGTACTTTATTTGAGGTAGTTTCTTGTTTTCATTCAAAAACAATGGTATTAAATAAAGATAAACATAACAGATACTTACATGCAAAATGATGTAGCCACAAAAATTCTTACTTAAATACTGGTTGAAGTCCTGTAATTAATTTGTTACTATCTCTCTTTGAGTCTCAATTGCTTCACTTGAAAAGGAGACCAGTTGCCTCAGTGACTCTAAAGCCAGCTTATAAAGTTCCTCAATACCATATTTTTCTGTCATGTTGATTGGAGAGTTAGACTCAACCTTTGTGATCCTTCCCAATTATGAATCTCTTTATTCTATTATTCTGGGTCAATGGTAGAAGATGAAGGGGCAAGATGAGGGAGCCATCAGATCCAAAGTTAGGTAAGCCCACCAATAATCAAAAACTTCATTATGTCACAAACACCAGAAGACAGAGAAAAAAACAAGTCCAAAATTAATTCAAAGGAACAGCAATGGAGGGCCATTGCAAAGCTGAAAGAGTAGCACAGAGTTAATAAGCAGATTATCAATAATGAGATGATCCACCAGAAACAGGTGAATGATTCCAGGGCCAAGAAAAGCATGCCACCTAGCATGGCCTCTTAATCTGAAGGCAGTGCCCAGAGACCCTGGCCTTGAAGGTAATAGGCAATGATAATTAAAAACAGCTAGCTGGCAGTGAGGGCTGCACCCAGGAGAAGACAGTGCTTGGCAGAAGTGTTTTTCTGACACTTGCATTAAGTCACACTGCATTACAATTATCATTAATCATCAGCAGCCTTATTAATGGCACCTTCTCCCCATCTCCCCAGTAGAAATCTGGGAACCATTAAGTCTACAGCACAAAAAGTGAAAAAATTGAGTCAATTATTCACCTAATTTATATCAAAATCACTCTGAAATATACACATAAACAGGTCAAAATTTTTGTTAGTTTGCTGATATTTGAAACTGAATTATCCAGAAAACTGCTTCCCATCATCACTGTGACTCATGGGTGTGGATGCGAGCATAGATGACATCACGATTCTTTCATGCACTAAAAGAATGCAGTGAGCAAAAATACCTAGAAATCAACTAGGCCCCTTATTTATTTAACAAAGCTGATCATAATGAAAGTGCATCTTTTCTGCTTTTAGAAAAATTCAGCCATTTGTATTTAAAAACAATTTACTTTTGTTTTTCTTGCATGATTATAATGATCATTTGAAACTCATTTGGGACCTCTCAAATGACTTGAGCCTTTTTTATCCTTTGAATTTTGAAAATGCTAAATAAAAACTTGGAGCCTCTTGCAATTTACTTACATTTCATTTTCTTCACATGGAATGTCCGAGAGCACCAACTGAAACACATGTTAAGAACAATAAAATCCAAACGTCTCATCCGTCTAATCCTTTAATACAAACAGTGCCTAGAGACAATGTGGGTTTATATCATTTCGTTTGTTTTTTTAATTAAAAGCTCCATAGCAGAGTCTATTGTTGGTTCACAGAATTTTAATTGAATAAAAATCTCTGGGTAGATTCTGCATCTCAGTAATTAGAGGAGATATATGTTATGAGCCAGATTCCTATCCTACACACCACCATAGATGGATATGAAACGCTTTTTGTTTTTTCTATAGGCAGATTTTGCTTGCTCTAAAGAGCTTTTGCGCACCTTGCCTTTTTTCTTTGTTTTCACATTTTAGCTAGAGGAAGACCGTTCACTATTTGTATTATTTTCACGCAAAGGAATCAAGTTCCTGACATGAAAACAGAAGTCCATTCTATTAGCATTAATGGATGTTAAATATATGCATGAAGGAGTGACTTTAACCAGCTCTAAGGCTAAGGTTGATTTAAGATCACATGACATCCCTGTTGAGATTTACATTTCTCTCTTTATCAAGAAAGAGAGAAAAAGTAATAACCTTGATTGCTTTGTTTTGAAAGACTGAAACTATAAGCATTCTAACACAATTATCTTAGTTCGCTGTGTTGAACCTTATAGGTTACAATAACTCATATCATGGAGAAAAGAAAATACTCTTATCTAGTTGATTTGTTTGTTTGTATGTTTGTTTTTTCCTTGAACTGAGACTCCTTCCATGTACAATGAGAAAATCGTTAAATGTGGTTTACATGTAGCCCTAAAAATTGGGTTGATGAGGTCAGTGAAGTATTTATTTTCCTGGACCATGACATACAAATCTGAACACAAGTAAGAAATCACAAAATTTAAAACGATAGACTTGTAAATTTTGTGTGAGATACGTCTTTTTTTCCTTAATCCCAAACTCATCTTCTTCAGCACCTTATATTTACTCCACCAAGTTTATCTGGGCAAAGAGATTTGTGGCGTTGCAGATGGAGTCATGAATTGGCCATCAGCGAGTGTGGTAATGAACAATTTATAAGCACAGAAAATGAGTTGCACTCTCTTTTGCTAGAATGCTGCAAATGGATTTGCATACTAACTGAGAGAAAAATGAACATTCAAATTTTGTCCATAAACAAGTTTATTTATGAGTAGACGAAATCATTTGGGGTCCAGCCTAACAGGTAAACAAATAAAGCCGTCATTTCACCTTCAAGTCACTTCCTAGTTTTCTCCTGCGTTGTATCCTAGTGAGGAGTACACAGTACTACATTATTGCCACCTCACTGTCAATGCGTTAGTTGTCAGATTGCAGGGTTATCATGAAATGGAGAGCGACGTCTTAATATATTTCAGACCTAAATCTTTCAGATACATTGCATTCGAGTGACACAGATACAGAGATGCAAGTATTAGTCAGAATGAGATGCTAGAACAGAGGAACCAAAATGAATTCTAAGATGGTGCTTTCTACATTGTTCAGCATTGAAAAACCATCAAGCCTCAAGTATGTTCGCAGACAACACTAAACATGTCTTAAATTAATCCTGCCATACCATTTTGCTATGTCAATGGCATTTTTGATTCAAAAAAAACTTGACAGCATAGCCAAGTTAAGCAAAGATTAAATTGCATGCATTACTTCAATAGCAGTAGAACTAAATAAAGAAGAAATAAGACTAATGTTATGGACCATTTTTTTCTGTATCTTTAACCAATAAATATAACTCATAAGATGCTAGTAACACTTTCTTAAAGGAAATTTTTTAAATCTAGGAGTAATTAAGTTACCCAAAGAATAAATCTATAACAAATCAGGTCTTAGAGTACCTATGAAAATCATTTTCCAGAAAGAGAGATGCTTACCTGGAATAGGGGCAAACACAAGGTTCCTGTTTTTGAGATCACTGAAGTGAAACTAAAATGTCTCGACATATTTAAAAAACAAGCTGCTCGAGGAGAGTGGTTTGCCGTCTGTGTTTACCTCGCTCTTTCTCAGAATCTGTTAGCTTCTCTATAAATTGTGCTTCCTACCAGAGCACTCATTAATGCTGGCTCCTGGTGACTGGTAGAGTGCAGCTAGGGGTAGGAATGTTGGGTACAGACTCACAGGTACTGAGAGTCCAAGGAATTTCAGTTTAAGGTCACAACCTTGGTACTGTTTGTCAAGCCCTTGAAAGCAAGTGTTATACAGGCTGACCTGCAAAACTAGCTGGCTGCTTAATAACTTAATGACATTCAAGTGCATGTTTTATTCCAGGGTATTTCTGGGTTTTTTATAGAATCTCATATTTGGAACCTTTATTTAGTTTTCTTTCCTTTGTTGGTCGTCTTTGCTCTTTTCCTGCACATCATTTTCAGTCCCAGGTCTAACCCAACCTTGGGCATAAAGCTTTCCCTGTCTCATAGGGATTGCACCCTATTTTTAAACAGGGTATATTTCAATGTTTATTTTAATGAAATAACTCCAACACAGCTGCCAACAAATAAGTTTGTAAAATTATCTACTGAAATTCTGAAAAAGTACAATAAAAAAGCAGCAAACTACTATATATTTAGACTTATTATAAAAGTATAAAAATTTACAAAAATTGGTACTGATGCACATAAACAATAAGATAAATGTAACAGAATAGAAAGTTCAGAAATAGATTAAAATAAACATAGAGATTTATTTTAGCTGCCATTTTAAACCAATGGGGAATAGATATTATTCAGAGAATGATGAAAAACTGAGTGGTTAGGTGGAAAGAATGTAACAAATGATTTTTAAGGTGCTTAACCACATTCATAATTAGATAAATATAACTTACAATTATAATCAGATTGGTAAGTTAAAAAAATCAATAGTATAGTAAGGAGAGACAGATATGGGGAGACAAATCCTCACATATACGGTTGGGAAAACGACAGCCTCTTTGGAAGACAATTACACAAAATGCATCAACCTGAAAACTGAGTATACCCTTTGGCCAAGAATTCTTTTTCTAGGAATGTATCCTACAGATACTATGACACATGGCACAAATAATTACATGCAATGATGTTCACCGATGCATTGTTGGTAATAACAAAATATTGGAAACAGCAAATATCCATCAAAATGTGACTGGTTAAATACAAAATGATTATATCCACTCAACAGAATACTAGGCAGCTTTTTAAAAAGTGGAGGCAGATCACAGATGCTGGTACGGAAAGGCCTCTAAGAGTGATCATTAAGTAAAATGAACAAATTGTGGAACACTGTGTCCATCATGCTACCTTTTATGCAATAAATAGGAAAATATAGCTATAATGTTTCTCTCTCTATAAACCCTACACATATACACTCATATATGCATAGAATGTCCCTTCTTTCTGTTAACTATTAACTATTGGCAGTAATTGTCTCTATAAAAGGGAAATGAGAGTTTGAGGAAACAAGAGTAGGAGGGAAATTTACTTTTTACTGTTAGTTTCTTGTATTTTTGATTTTTAAAAAATTCTCTATATGTCATCTAATCATTTTATATATACGTTTCTTTTTTTTTTTTTTTTTTGTGAGGAAGATCATCCCTGAGCTAACATCCATGCTAATCCTCTTCTTTTTGCTGAGGAAGACCAGCTCTGAGCTAACATCTATTGCCAATCCTCCTCCTTTTTTTTTCCCCCAAAGCCCCAGTAGATAGTTGCACGTCATAGTTGCACATTCTTCTAGTTGCTGTGTGTGGGAAGCGGCCTCAGCACAGCCGGAGAAGCGGTGCTTCGGGGCGCGCCCGGGATCTGAACTTGGGCTGTCAGTAGCGGAACGCGCGCAGTTAACCGCTAAGCCACAGGGCCGGCCCTATACATACATTTCTAAAGGCCAGTTTCGAAGCCAATCATCTAGAATTCAGAACAAGCATGTTGTAGTTCAAGCCCCAGTATAGTTCACCAAATCCAATTCAAATGATAATACATGAATTCATTTATGATCACATACATAGATTGCATTAGAAACAAACCAGCCGTGTTAATTATCTAAACTACTGTTGTGAATTGGCCATTAAGGTGTATGGATTAGTTGAGCTGCATCTGGACGAGCGAAGCAGTCTGTGTGGTGGCCTCGGTCTGTTTAGTATGCAGCCACAGACACACAGCCGTGAATTTCAAAGCAGAGGAAGGGCTTGGTGCCAAGGCCAATAGGAGATAAGTGAACCAAGCCTACGGTATTATTTGTCCCTAAGACACCCTCCATTTTGAGTGTCTCTGAAGCCTGTAATTAAACAGAATGAAAAATAGGCTTTGCACTGGTGAACTTATTTATTAGGCGGTCAGAAGCCTGACTTCCGTCAGTGAAGTCAAGGATCTTAAGAATTCCTGGGAAGGGACGGGAAGGCCAGATGACTAGAAAAGGGATGAAATGAAAACAAGGGCAGGATGTTTGGTTTAGCTTTGAAAACTGAAACTATGACCAACCAGATACATAGATTAAACAATTGTTCTGGAAAAAATGCATGATCCTGTAGCAGATGGCTGACTCGGAGTATGGTAGCTGAGGGGAGGTGGAGTTTATAGTCACAATAATACTGCAAACGCAGTATTACAGTTGGTGCTAAAATAAAAATTCATATTCATCACTGCCTTTCTCTTCCCAGATTGCTATTTATCTGTTTACTTCTGTGACTTTCTCATACCACTTCCAAGGCCAGCATGGTAGATTCTGCCTGAGACAATGGTTTCCCTAATGCATTCCCTTCCAGCATCGTGATGGTTTGGTGGTCTTGGAAAAAGAAGTCTGCCCATGAATGTCCTTTTATCTGTATAACTTTTTAAGCTTTTTATTTTGAGATAATTGTAGATTCACATGCAGTTTTAAGAAGTAAAACAGAGGTCTCATATACTCTTTACCCAGTTTTCCCCAGTGGTAACATCTTGCCTAACTCATGTACAATATCACAACCAGGAAATTGACACTGATACAATCAACCACCTCCGTGATTTTTGTAATTTATGCTTTATCATTCGTGATTAATCCAATATCTTTGTCCAACTGCATGCTTATGCGCATGAATTTATGGTAGTGAGTTACCATCCCTGGGAAGTCAAGCTGAAGATGGATGACTGCTGTTCATAACAATATGATCTCTTATGTTGCTAAGATTCTATGAACTTCTTATGTTTGAATATAAGGGTGGAAGGAAGCAAGACTCTTGGAAAGAATCAGGAGGAAGAAGAAAGAGGATGTGTACTGCGATGATATATAAGATTACACTAACAAGACTTACTGAGTACCTTGGATATTTGACCCTATAATATTCATCTTTGTAACAAGAGAATGGGCAGATATATGTTCAATGGTACAGTGCTGGTCATTTACCCACTCTTTCTTCTGTGCTAGCAGGAAGTAAATCCTGCAGGAAAGGATGCACATGAGGGGATATGAAACTTTTCTCTGGATTCAGAGCCTGGCAGAAGTCCAAATTCCCTGAAGCTCTAAAGTCATATTGATATTTGTCCTTAAAGGTCATGGCATACAGCTGTTCAAAAAAGTCTAAGGACCAAAAATCAAGGGATTAAGAAAGAATAAATAGAAGGTACAAATAAAAATGGGCAATGCATAAAGGAAGATCCAATAAACAAGATTTTTCAGGCACTCTTTTTGTAGAAATTAAAGGAGGAGGGTAAGGTTCTAGGTGTCAATAGGCCTGAGCTGAAGTCACCACTTTGTCACTAACCAGAAGTGTGACAATGAAACATTTATATTCTCTAGAAACTGTATTTCTTATGAAACAATGATAATAATATTGACTTATCTCCTCACACAATTTTTTTAAAAGATCGACTTGAAAATACCATCATGATATCAGACAAGGCACAGATATAAGGAATTGATTACTGGCGTATAATAAAACAAAATAAAGAATTCCAACATCAGTTCAATTCCTGGAAACTGGGAGCCAGGGTTATGTAAGGAGGATTTTAAATGAGGCAGAGTGTCTAGTTGTCCAGTTTTATCATTTGCTTCTTCTCCCCAATGAGAAGAACTATTGATCACATTGCTAAACCAATGGTCAATTTTCAGTCTTCATCTTACTTGACCTAATTGGCAGCATTTGACATAGGTAATCAGTTCTTCTTCCTTTAAACACTTTCTTCACCTGGCTTCCAGAACAATACATTTCCTGATTTGTCTCCCACTTTATTGACTGATGCTCTCAATCTCCTTTGCTGATTTTCCCTTACCTCCTCAAACTTGATATGTTAAAGGTGTCCTAAGGCTGCCTCAAATTTCTTTCTTTTCTATATACATTCACTCTTTCAGGAATCTCATTTAGTCTCATAGATTATCATCTATAAACTGACAAGTCCACAATTCATATCTCTGATCCAGATCACTTCCCTGAAATTGTATAACCAACTGCCAACTCCATATCACCATTTGGATGTCTACTAGGCTTCTATAAATAAACTTGCCCCAAATTTAGCTTCTGATTTTCCTCATCTCCCCTCTACCCTTTTATTCCCACAAACCTTCCCTATACCAGTAGATTACAACTCTTTCCTTTTGGTTGTTCAGGCTTGAAAAGACTTATAAACATTTTTGGGTTCTCTCTTTAATATACTATCTCCAATCAATCAGCAAATCCTATAGTCTCTACTTTCAAGATATATACAGATCACCCCATCCCCCTTTTCATTACTTCCACCACAACTTTTCACCTGAATTACTCACCAATCACCATCATCTGTCACCTGAATTATTTCAATAGCTTCCTGGCAGGTCCTTCTGTTTTTACACTTGCCTGCTCACAATCGACTCTCAATATAGCAACCACAGCGATGCTCTTAACTGTAAGTTAGATCCTGTCACTCCTCTGCACAAAACTCTCAAGTGGCTTTGATTTCCCTCAAAGTGAAAAAAAGACGTCTTTGTAATGGCTTACGAAGCCTAACAAAGTTTGTTCTCTCTTCCCTTTCTGGCCTCATATTCTACTGGTCTCCTCTTGACTCACTGTTCCCAGCACAGGGACCCCTTGCTTTTTCTCGAACTTCCCAGGTATTCTCCTGCCTCAGGGCCTTGGCAATTGCTCTTCCCTCAGGCTGCAAGGCACCTCCCTCATTTATCCACAGGGCTTACTCCCTCACCTCCTCCAAGCTCTGCTCAAATGCCACGTTCTCAGTGAGGCTTTTCTTGTTCACTCTACCTGATTTTACAACAACCTCCTCCCCGGCCAACACTCTACCCTCTTTATTGGTGTTTTCCAAAGAATTTTGGGAAATGCCTATTTGTCATACTACATTTACGACATTTATTTATTGTTTTTCTCCCTCTTCTGGAATGAAAAGGTCATGAGGAAAGAAAGTTTTACCTATTTTGTTCACTGGGTAGTTCCTGGAGGTACAACAGTGCCTTTCACATACTAAGTGCTCAATAAATATTTGTTGAAGAGATAAACTAAATGACTGATTAATGAGTGAATTAGATGGCTTAGAGACTGGTTAAAGAATATTACAAACAGCTGGTTGACTAGAGAACAAGCTGCTTGTGGGAGTAGGGGACCAGGCTTGTGCAAGCAGGAGACCAGACATTCTTCTGGAATGTGAAGGCATCTTCCAGATTGTATGAGAAGAGGAAAAAACAAGCACAAATTTTAGGCTACTTTTGCTGGAATTTTATGAACCAAGCTAGTGTCACACGAATATAAGAAGAGGTCAACCAGGAAAATAATTCAGAGGGAAGAAGGGAATCAGGATTGCTAGAAAGGCACAGTAGTTGGATGAATCTAAGATCAGCTTGGAAAGATAGTGTCCCTACAGCTTTTTGAATGGAAAAACTTGACATTGGTTTGTTCTACATTCATTACTAGATTGTACCAGCAACTAAGAGGCCATGTCTGAAATGGACCATTAAATGTAGTCCTTTGCAGGTTTAACACAAATTATACCACTCTGAAAAGTGCTTTGACATAACTTGGAGTTAAACATTTGCTTTAAGTGCCACTGTTTAAGGTAATAATTTACAAACCATGATTAGGTTAGATGTGAATAACAGTAAGAGTTGTTTTGTTAACTGGCAACATTATTGAATTCCTGAAAATTACAAATTCTGGTTTTAAAAACCATTGGATAAACATGCAGTTGCTAAATAGCTGAGTTTACTGCTCTGTTAAATGTAACGTGACAGACATTAAATTCTACTTCTTAGTTCCTTTCACAAATTTCAGTGTAATTTTTTTCCTTGTCAAATATTAAAAGTTTAGAAAGTTTGGAAGTCTCACTTCCAAATTTGATTTTACAAAGCATTACTCAAACCATTGTGAATACATAAGACATAACTATTCTTAGTTTTCCTTTCATATCTCACATTACTTCCCTCCCTACCTCATTTTGGGGTGCCTGGTTTTCTCCCTTTTCTCATAAAGATTAGAGTCAGTGTTTCTTTAAAAAGAATAATCAAAAAATCCTTTTGAATGGTTCATTGTTTTAAATCCAGAAGAGATAATGGGAGAATTCAGAATTTATCAATTTTGCTAGCTTTGTTGTTATGAAAGTTATTAAAAGACAAATGTGTCTTGCTAGTCCCATCTATCCATGTGCAAATGGATTCAATTTGGTTTGTAGAAAGAACACATGCTCCAAGAAGCTTATTTTATTTCCATACCCTGCACTGACCAAAATAGCCATGACTTTCCGATCCAAGGAGATTATACTGACTGTAGCTACTAATTACTAAGTCTCTGTCATTGAAGTAATTTACAAACATTGATTCACTTAAGCCTTACTATATTTTCACATAAAGTCATTCCACTTTACAGGTGGAAATTGTAAAGCTATGGAACTTATATAACTTGCCAAGGTTCACACAGCTAGGAAGTAACAGAGGTAGAATTAGAAACAGATGACTGTGACCTCCAGCAGTATGCATACACCAAATGCTCTTCTTCTCTCTTTAATTTCCACGTATTGCCTTCTTGATGCAGGGTACAGAGTCATCATTCTTTTATTGAAGAATACAAGTAATGGTTACTCAAATAAGATTTGCTTCCTCAGACCTTTGTTAGTACCCAATGTATGCCAGATATTGGGGTAAAGAGATGAAATCTCAACTCTGTTCCTCATCTCTAACACAGGCTGACTGGACTAGGTTTTCTCTGATAACTGTATAAAGAAAATGCAATTGGAATTTACAGAGATTGAAATTAATTTTGCATTGGAAAGAGCTGAAAACAATGATGACTGTCTACCCAAAATCTACTCCTCCCTTCTTATAACACTGGTTATATTGCAATATTTATTCTTCTCTCATTCCCATGAATGGCTCCACCATTTGTGGTGTCCATTCATTCATCTTGTTAATAGTTTACGGATGCTTTGTGACCCAGTTATAAACAACGAAACATGAGAGAAAATACACTGTGGGGGACATGGATTATAGGAAACATTTCTCCACACTTATGAGATATTAACCAGAGAATGGTAACATCTTTCTGACTTTCAATGTTTTGTGTTTAAAATGTTATATCTTCTTCATAGCAGGTTTCATGGAGGAGATGATATTGGAGGTGGATCCAAGATGCAATGTGAAGGATGCATAAAGGTAAATTGAAGTGCAAGGATATCTCAGGTGGAAATAACAGAGTGAGCAAAGGTATAGAGTCAATATTGTGTAAGATCCAGTTGGAGAATGGCAATGAGTGACTCCAATGTGGCTAGAACCAGGGATGTAGAGCCAGATCATGGAAGCCTTAAATATCAGAATAAAGAGACTGGACAATTCTTTCTCTTGAGGAAATAAAACTGCTTAGAAGATTTTTAAGCAAGATGACACCATGATTAACATCTCATCTAGAGATGACTCTGGCTGGAGCAAACGTCAAGTGAAGTGTTTGCAGTTAATAACATCTGGATCCAGAAAATGGCTGTGTGTACTTCAGCATATTATTAATAATTAATCCTGTCTTTACTTAGTTTCTATTCAGATGTTAGATATGCTAATAACTAATCAGATTCCTAACAGAATGATGAAAATAATTTAGACTATATATGTAGCAAAATGTCAAAGAAGCAAAATATTCATTTTCCTATCACATAATTTTGCCAGAAATTCTCTTGAATGAGGAATATGGAAGAAAAGAAAGATTGACTACTGCATGCCCTAGGGAACAATTTATGCTCCATGGAGCTTGCGTTCTACTGTGACTGAGGAAAGAAGCACTTTGTCTTTATAATTTAGACTATAATTTGGGTTGTGATAGGGTGACGCTAAGTGGCTGAAAAGGGAAAGTCTTAGTCAATAGAAATCAAAATAAGAACAAAAAATTGCACTTGTGGTGACTTTTATGACTCCCAGGCAACAACATGAGGAAATTATACTCATAGTAACTTGGAACACTTTAAAAAATCAACAATTAGCAATTTCTTTCCTTCTGAGTGGCTTAAGATCCTTATAAATGGATGATGAAAGCCAATACAGATTGAATCATATAAGCAGAATTGGTAAATAAGATCTTTTCCTTTTAAATTACAAAAATGGTATTCTGCTATTGTATTTCCTGACTCAAAGCTATATTTATTAAGTGACGTTTTTTCCTTTTTTGGTATTACCAGTAATAGTAATAATAATAATAATAAAATAATAACTTTGCTTTTCAGTTTATAAAACTTACAATGGATTTTCAATGCAATATCTCTGAGTTAATTTACTGAAGTAAATAAATATATACATAATAACTGAGATATTGCTTTTGGACCCCTTCAAAAATTTCTGCTTGAAGGTAGAAGGAAACGATTTGTGTTGTTATTTTCCTTAGTGCTTTTAGAACTAATTTTTAAAAAACAACTATATTTTTATTCATTGAAAATCAAAAGGATTTCCTAGCCCAGTATTCATTCATTCCTTATTTATTCATTCATTTTTTTATTCAGTAAATATTAGATTGAACCATACAAAATTGTCATTTTTTATTGATTAAAAATGACTAAATATTGCCAGTTACCTATTACTCCACCCACTATTTATTAAGTACCTCTAGCTGAAGGTAATAGATATTTGGTATCTCTATACACGGACCCCTGATCCTCTGACATGTGACCCATCAGTCTAGTCTAACAACTTCCACTGGGCAGCCCATTTCATCTTTGAATAATTCTGACAAAATGCAGAATTTTTCTTCCTTAAGTTGAGCTTAAATCCTTCTTTCTGGACCTTCTACACATTGGTTCTAGTTCTGGCTTTTGAAGCCACAAAAAAACAATCTACTCATTTATACACAATTTGTCTCTAGATATTAGAATACCAGCTCTGCATTTACTTCTGCTCTTATCTTGTGGTTTTGCCATCTCTGGATTACACACTTTAGTTGCTTCACTTGAAATGTGGTAATTCCAAATTGGCATTTGAAAATGTTGGCCACTGCGTCTTCTCAATATTTTTCCTCTCTGAGCTTCTGTAACATCCCTCTCCTATGGCTTTCTTTCTGCCTCTCAGATTCTCCTTCATTTTCTTTGGATTCTATTTCTTATACTAACCCTTCAGTATCAGTATTCCCAGTAGCCCATCCTTAGCTCTTTACCTTGTTCACTAAAGGGATCCTAGATGATCTCATCCTGTCCCTTGGCTTCAACTATCATCCACATGCTATATGTTTCCAGCTCTAGTTGAAAACTCTTTGAACTGCAGACCTATATATTCAAAGGCCCCATAGATATCTCTACTTGGAATTTCCATCTATACTTCCAGCTAAACATACCCACAGCTCACGTACCCACAATATACCATTTTATATCTAGCTATCATTTATTCTGTATTCTCTGCATGCTATTTCTCCATTCACCACATCACTGAAGGCAGAAACAAAGATGTCCTTTGATATCATTATTCTTATTCCCTGCTCACCCATCCTACCCCCACTCCCCTCACACACAAAGTAATTAATCACTAATGATTGCAAATTCTCTCTCCTTAATGCCTCTCAAAATCATCCCTTTCTGTTTGCACTGGTTCAGGACTAGATCTCTGTAGTATATTTTCTTGTATTATTTTGATTTTACTCCTTTTATCTCCCTCTTATCTCTGTTATCCTCTCCCACTATAACCTCCCAGGTAGACTGATCTTTCAAAGCTGTAAAATTGATCAAGTGATTCTTAAAAAACATTCATTGGCTTCTAACAGCTTTCAGGATAAAGTTCAAGTGCCCTAATTTAGTACAAAAAAGGAGAGAAGTAGGAGGAGGGAGATGAAGTATTTCAACATCCTAATGGATCAATTTAATTCTTCTTCAATGTGGTTGAGGAGAGAATGTATTAGAAAGAGAGGAAGATGGAGTGAGGGAAAGAGAAAAGGAGAAAGGAGGAGGAGGAAAAGGAGGGGAGAGAGGAAAGTTAGGAAGATAACCAAGTGAAGTTACTTTCTGAGCTACCTCAAAATAGAAGATAGAAGAGAGAGCTCAATACAGTGGGTCTATATGGAAGTGGCAGCCTGAGACAACTCACCTATCTAAATACTTAGAAGAAATTATAGAGACAGAGGTAAATGGCTCTTCTTACTCTTAACCTGTACAGTGATCTCCTTTCCATATGGACCAGTACTGCCTTGAATCTGACTAAATTTGAATAGATTTCTGTCTTGCCTGGGGTAGGGGTAAGGGTAAAGGGTGAAAGTATCTGCTAGATGGAAGGAGTGAGCTTTTCCTCCTGTTAACTGTTTGTTTCATTTTCCAATCCATCATTTTCTTATAAAATTTGGCAAGTGACATATTATCTACCCTCTAACTACCGAATGAATCTATCTAACTATATGGCTCACATTTTCCTATCCTATTAAAAGATTATGAGAAATGTGTCAAATTCACTGACTACAGTTATCGCCAGATCTAACAGTTATAAAAAGTTGTCTGAAAAATTAAATGAGATATTGAAAAGAACTTGTTCTTTAATGAGCAATTTACTTCATTTCACTCCTATGTTTTGTTTTATTTTACAAATTTATTGTAGTGTAATAAATGTGAAGTAAACTACAAATTATCTAAAATCTATAGTTCAATGAATTTGACGTATATATACATCCGTGAACCTATTACCATAATCAAGATGCTGAACAATTCTACCAACCTCAGATTTTCCTCAAGCTTCTTTGCAATCCATCCCTTCCTCCAACCAGTCCCCAAGCAATCACTGTCTGATTTCTGATATTATAGATTACAAGCAGTCTTTAGAATTTTATATAAATGGAATCATACAGTACGAGCTTTTTTATGTCTGGCTTCTTTCATTCAAATTCATCTGTTTGTCAAATGTTCTAATAGTTCATTTCTTTATATTGCTGAATAATATTCCATTAGCCACAATTTATTTATTGATTACCTTATTGATGGACATTTCATTGTCTGCAGGTTTCATCAATTACAAATAAAGCTTCCATGAATATTCATGTACAAGTTTTTGTGGTGACACACGTTTTCATTTTTCTTGGGTAAATGCCTAGGAATGGAAAGGCTGGGTGACCTGGGAGGTGTGTTTAACTATTTAGGAGAATTTCACACTTTTTTCAATGCAGTGGTAACATTTTACGTTCCCACCAGTAGTGTATAATAGTTACAGTTGCTCCATATTTTTTTGTCAATATTTAGTATAGTCGTTTTAATTTCAACTTCTCTAAAGGGTATGCAGTGATATATCATGGTGTTTTTTATTTGAATTCCTCTGATGACTAAAGATGTTAAGCATATTTTCATACGTTATTGACCATTGGTATATCTTTTAGGAAATATGTTCAAATACCACCAATGTTTTTAATTGAGTTGTTTGTCTTGTGATCGAGTTGTAAGAGGTTTTAATATATTCTAGATACAAGTCCTTTGCCTGATATATGTGTTACAAATATTTTCTCTCAATCAGTCACTTGCATATTTATTTTCTCATGAGCAAAATTTTTATTTTGATAAAGTTCAATGTATATATATTTTTTATTTTATACTTCATGTTATGCAAGATAGATAAATCTTGGGAGATCTACTATACAACATAATGCCTATAGCTAACAATACCATATCTTATACGTAAAATTTGCTAAGAGGGTAGATCTTATGTTAAATGTTCTTACCACACAGAAATAATAATAATAATAATAGCAATAAGAAGTGCTTGGAGGGAAACTTAGGGAGGTGATGGATACATCTATGGCTTTGATGGTGGTGATGGCTTCATGGGTGTCTACTTATCCTCAAACTTATTGAGTTGCATCTGTTAAATATGTACAGCTTTTTATGTGTCAATCATACTGTAATAAAGTGGTTTAAAAAAACAAAAAATTCACTATATAAACAATATATAGGAGAGAAACCACACGATCATTTGTCAACATTTGGTATAGTCATTTTAATTTCAACTGCTCTAACGGGTATGTAGTGACATATCATAGTGCTTTTAACTTAAATTCTCCTAAAGGACTAAACATATTATGCATATTTTCAAAAAATAGATGCAGAAAAAGCTTTTAGGAAATTTAATATTAAAGTACCAACACAACTGAATGGGGAAAGGGAAATTTTTTCAAAAAATTAGTGCTGAAAAATCAAATATCTTTAGGTAAAAAAAAAAATAAACATCAATCCTTACCTCACCTTACACACAGAAATTATTCAAAGTGAATCATGAACCTAAATAAAAAAACTAAAAGTGTAAAACTTCTAGAATAAAAGATAGGAACATGTTTTTTGGAAATTGAGGTAGACAAAGATTTATTAGAATGCATATAAAAATCTCTGTGCTGTCTATGAGGGCTCACTTGTACCACCTGTGAATGTGAAGTGGTATTGAATTATGTTTGTGATTAGCATATTCCTAATGACTAATAACTTTTAGCATCTTTTCTTGTGCTTATTGGCCATTTGCATAGTTTCTTTGGAGAAATGTCTACTCAAATCCTTTGCCTATTTTTAAAATTTGGTTACTGTTGAGTTATATACTAGTCCCCCATGAGATATTGGATTTGCTAGTATATTTCTCCATTGTGATAGCTGCGCTTTCACTTTCTTGACAGTGTCCCTTAAAGCACAAAATTTTTAATTTTGATGAAGTCCAATTTATTTTTTTTTTCCTTTGGTTGTTTGTATTTTAGTTGTTATCCCTAAAAAACTGCTGTGTAATCCAAACATATGCATATTTACACCTATATTTTTTTCTAAGAGTTTTATAGTTTTAGGTCTTACATTTGGGTCTTTGATCCATTTTGAGTTAATTTGTGTATATGATGCCAAGAAATCTGCAGACATTTAAATTGTTCTCTTGTATGTACTGTCATTTTTTTCTGTTTCCAAGATAGTCTCTTTATCTTTGATTTTTAGTGGTTTGATTACGATTTGTATAGACATGAGTTTCTTTGGATTTATCCTGCTTGGGAGTCACTTACCTTCTTGAATCCGTAAATGTACATCTTTATCTAAATTTTTAAGGTTTTTTGGTCATTATTTCTTTAATCTTTTTTTCTGTTTCTACCTCTTTCTTTTCCTTCTGGGACACCAATTACACGTATGGTAAGCCTTTTTATATTGTCCCAAAGGTCTCTGAGGCTCTATTCATTTTTTTCAGTCTTATTTTTGCTCTGTTCTTCAAATTGATAATTTCTATTGATCTATGTCCAAGTTCACTGACATTTTCCCCCATCATCTCCATTCGTCTACTGAGTTCATCATTGCATATTTTAATTTCAGATATTGTATTTTTTAATTCTAAAATTCCTTTGTTGTTTTCTATTTCTTTGCTGAGATTTCCTATCTTTTTTAATATATTTTCTTCCACCCCATAGAGCGTAGTATAATAGTTGCTTTAAAGTGCTAGCTGATCATTTCAATATCTACATCATTTTGGGTTGGCATCTGTTGATTGTTTTTTCTCTTAGAATGGTTCAGCTTTCCTAATTCTTTGTATGTCAGTTCATTTTGGAGCATGTCAGGGAAATTGTGAATGTTTTATCGTTTATACTGTGGCTTTTGCTGTAATTCTCTGGAAAACATTCTTATTTTTCTTTTAGTAGTCAATTAATCCAATTCTATTTAGATTATAAGTTCTATCTCACCTTTTGAGGATAGTGACTCAATTCTCAGTTCAGTTTCTTGAAATGTCACTCCATTGAGTCAGTACGTGCATTTAGGCTGACACTTGCATGAATTCATTCTCAGAATTAAGAGTTCTTTTCCTAGCTCTCTTCCATCTACCCACCTATGTTCCTTTCCTTGTTTCCTGTAGCCAGAAAATGGTTGAGTTGTTGGAACTTTAGCTGCTCACAGTGTGTCACTTTGCCCCTGTGGTTCACCTTCAAATACTATCAAAGGATAAAAACCCTGAAAAATCACCCCCATGCTCTTGCCTTCTCCCTACTTTGACTCCTCTCCATAGTCTACTTTTGCTTACTCTTTCTAGTAAACAAAAGGTAGCTGTCTTTTTTGTATTTTGCCTAGAATTTATAGTTGTTACCAGCAGGAGGGTTGGGCTATTGGGGGCTCCCATAACCATAACAGCACTGAAACTCACTCTACTTTCTTTGCAAAGTGTTCTATTCCATTTTTTTGTCATATATTCCAGAGAGAATTATACTTTAGATTATAGGGAAGGAAAAAGGGTTGTGATAAAAGAAGCGGTATTCAATTATTTAATTATTTATCCTACATCTCCAGTGTATGAGACTCATGCTTTGGAGGAAAGAAAGTCTGAGTTTTATTTCTATTTGAAATTAATTAGTTTTTTGAGCTTAGGAAAGTCATTTTGCTTCCCCGAGCATCATTTACTCAGAAATATATTACTAGGGGCCGGCCCGGTGGCGCAAGTGGTTAAGTGGGTGTGCTCCCCTGCAGCAGCCCGGGGGTCACCAGTTCGGATCCCAGGTGCGCACCAACACACCGCTTGGCCAGCCATGCTGTGGCAGCGTCCCATATAAAGTGGAGGAAGATGGGCACGGATGTGAGCCCAGGGTCAGTCTTCCTCAGCAAAAAAAGAGGAGGATTGGCAGATGTTGGCACAGGGCTGATCTTCCTCACACACACACAAAAAAGAAATATATTACCAGACCTCTTTGTAGAAATTCTTTAAAAACTCCATATTTATACAGAAAATAAGGGGTTATTATATTCAGAATCCTAACGCAGCTATCTTACTAGATAATTTTGCTTACTATGTTTGGTTATTAAGAAGCTTTTTAGCATTAATGCATTCATTTTGCCAAAGTAAAAGAGAAATCTAAGAAGCGTGCAGAGGTTGGACTTTATCTGTGACTTAATCTACATTGTCCCCACCCCCGTTAGTTGAGGCTGAAACAATCATCATCTGCTGATCCATCATGTCCTCTAAGCGTATTTTTCTTTGCATAGTTTTCAGGCGGGCTTGGAATTAGGGATCTAAATTAGAAATTATCCTATCTGCTTGCTAACTTATAGATCAGTTTCGTTTTTTAGAAAAAGCAATTAAGTATATGATGAGCCCACAGTAAGAGAGGCTGTCTGAAAGCTCTTTATGGTCCTCATCACCTAGAAGAATAGCTATGCAATAAAATACCTCTGAAATTTATGGATTTAAAGACTTAACCCACTGTGAGTATAATTTTTTATTTTAATAAGCTTTTTACTCTTCAGTAAATGAACGAGGAGTAATTTTTCAATTATATTTAGTCTTTCATGCAGTTACTTTTATTTCTGTCTCCTCACAACATACCCATTTGTTCATAAGAATTTGTATCCAGATATGACTTATAACTGGCATATACATAAAAAGCTATGACAAAAATAAACCATTTGGAATTTCAAGCCTTAAGTTTCACTTAATCCTGGGAAGGAAAGGATAGAAAGGAAGTAAATGACTTTTAAAAATATAAAAGTTGTATTTTTTAATCCCATTTTTGAAATATTAATACAGTTCTAGACTGGATTTTGAAATTACATGATAATAGCTGGCACTTTTCATGAAGTATTATCAAGTCAATTTCCTTGGCAAAACCATTTAGCAAAGAATACTGAAATATATTCTGCTTTAAGGTATTTTATCAGCTAATTCATGCATACTGTATTTGAAATTTCACATTTGGGTGGCATATATGAATGCAGCACGATAAATACCAAAAATGATTGTTGAAAACCTCTGAATTTCAATGCTGTGAATAATTTATTTTCTTTTTTATCTCAGATTTTCAAAGAACTTGTCCATAATTCTCACGTTAATATATTCCTCCATCTTTATTTTTTACTCATAATTCTTTTATTAGTAACATCTCTGGAACCGCAATGCATGATTTGCTGTATTATTATGACCTGGATATTCATTTCTACTCTTTGAAAGTGTGTGGTATATAGGAAGATCCTAGAAATGAAGCCAGAAGAATTTTCTGGGTGTCTGTTCTAAGTTTTGCTGAATAGTTTTTGATAAACCAAGTAACCCTCTGGTTTTCTACCACTTGTAAATGAAGAAATCCTGTTGTCATTACCATAACAGAAGTTTTAATTAAAAGGTCTTTGAAAAATATTATCTTATTATCCTACAATGTCTTGTGCATGGTGAGATTTCAATATATTAAGTATTGATCTTGATAGTGCTAGCTCATCTGATTCTGGTAAAATGGTGGACTAAAATAATATAAAATTCCTCCCACTATGAACAACAAGAGATGCTAGATTTAATGCAGTACATAAAATATGTAGCTAAACTAGCAAGATTGAAGGAATTTCCAGGTGGCAAAATGAAAAATAGTAAGTTCATAGGCTGAATCTCTGGAAATCATAAGGCACAGTGTATAGAAGTATTGAGTATCAAACTCAGTATGGCTAGCACTTGGATTTTAATAACCTCACTTTAGTAAGAAGTTGGAAAGGAGTTTGATGCATATAGCTAGGGCTCTAAGAGAACTGAAACCTCAGTGAAAGGGTAAACTAGAATAAAATCTATATATTGACATAGGAAACAGATAGACAGCAATGAAGCTTCTCTCTGCCTAGATTCTAGATGAAAAGAAAAAAAAAAAAGGGAAAACTTGTAAACCTGGACTCAAGTCTTTTAATATTGAGTCTAAATTATCAATGACTATAAGATGTAGAAACTTCCATCTCAATAATTAAGATAAATATCAGTCCCAAACCAGTGTGTGCCTACAAAGGCAAAGATAAAACCACTCTGAAGAGACATTCCACAATCCAGGTCACAAGAAAATATCATAGGAGAAGACTTGTAAAAATGATATCACAATAAAAAGTTTTCAGGAGGTTAGCAAGAATTGAAGAGTGAATTAGAAAAATTGAAAGGTAAATTGATGAAAATCATCTGTAATGCAGCCCAGATAAAAAGCCATAAAAACATGGAAGGTAGGGTCAGAGACAGGGAGAATAGAATAAGAATGGCCAACATATGTTTGATAGGAGTTCCAGAAGAAGATAATACAGAAAATAAGGGAGTCTATACTTGAAGACAACATGGTTGATAATTTTCAGAATTAAAATTCTTCATTTTTAAGAAACATGAGTTCTAGAAAGAATAAATAATTCCACACTTAGACTCTTTTCAGTGAAATTTCAGAATAGCAAATCAAAGAGAATATGAAAATACAACTAAATAGAAAAGACAGTCTACATACAAAAGAACTGTAATTGGACTGACTGTACATAGCTCAACAAAAACAACAGAAATCAAGATTATGGAATAATATCTTCACAGAGTGGAAAGACAGTGTCAACCTATAATTCTCTTCCCAGCTAATCTATCAAGAATGAGAGTCGTATGAAGAAAATCTCAGATAAACATAGATTGAGAGAGTTTGCCCCTGACAGGCTCCTCCTTCAAGAAAAGGGATGTTTAAATCCTGGAAGAAGTGGAATACAAGAAGCAATAGAGAGCAAAATATTGGAAAATATGTGAATAAATATAAACATTAAAGTATTCGTATAATCTTTTGTTGTTCATGTGGAAGGTAAAGCTATTGATTAAACTTTAAGTGAAATCTAGAAGTTAAAAGTAACCACAAAAAACATACAAATGAAAATATAAAATCTCAAAACTAGTAGTGGCAAAAAAGGAAATAAATTATATTACCACTAAGATTAATCCAACTGAAGAATAGAAAAGAGAGAAAGAGCAAAGAAGTGTGATATGGAAAGCATAGAATTCTATATATAAATAAAGTGATTGAGTACATATAGTAAAATTAGGCAGTGAAAATCTAAACTTATCAGTTAAATGTAAGTGGTATAAAATTGTCTATTAAAAGAGTCTCAGAATGGATTAAAAGAACAACAACAAAATATTCTATTTATGAGAAGAGCCTGACATAATAAATAATAAAATAATTTATAATAGAAGTATAAGAATGGGAAAAGATACCCAACGGTATCTAAACAAAGGAAAGCTTAGCTTATCTATATTAATAGCAGGCAAAATAGACATTAAGGCCAAAAATTATTATTATGAATTAAGAGGGTCATTATATGATGAAAACAAGAATATTTAATCAAGAAAGTAGACAACACTATTAAATTGCATTTTTAAGATAAAAGCAAAAATTTGCAAATCTAGAGACACTTGGAAAATATACAAAGAATCAGCTAAAAATAGTATTTTCTCTTTGACATTTTTGTATTAGCAAATATCCACAGCATAATTTTCCTCTAGCTTTATAAATGCCCTTTGCTAATACTCATGCTCAAAACCAGCAAATGAAACTTGTTCAGAGCTCAAGGGATAAATATTTTAGCCACAATTTCAAACATACCTTGAACATAGTGCTAATAATGGCTTATCTTAAGTGACTTTTCCATGAAAACTTTCCTGATTTTCGCAACTAGGTATGTCCCTTCCTATTTTGAATCCTCAAAGCACTTTGTTGATATTACTTTATGCCACCTATCTTACTTTTACTCAGTGGTTCTCAACTAAGGGCTATTTTGCCCACTAGGGGACATGTGGCAAAGTCTGGAGACATTTTTGGTTGTCACAATTGGGCGAGGGGTCTTTAGGAGGGTAGAGGTCAGAAACGACGCTAAACATCCTACACAGGGCAGTCCCCCACAACAGTGAATTATTTGGCCCAAAATGTCAACAGTGCTGAGGTTGAGAATGAAAAACTCTGTTTTAGTTTGTGGTATATTAATTTCATTTTTAGTCTTCTCTACTTTCACTGACAATATAAGTATCATGGACTGGATCTTACTCGACTTGGATTCCATATAGTATGTAGTGTTGCTCCTGCTACATGGTAAGTCAACTTTCATTAGACTGAATTTTCATTCAACGGCAATCCTGTGTCCACTATGTCTTGGGTGCTTGCTTCAAAATTGGTGTGAAAGAGTATAAGTACGTAGTCTTTATCATCTAAGAATTCCTAGCCTGTTAGTGAAAGAGATGTATAAATAGATAATCTATAATACACTATACTGTGTACTTAAACAAAAATAATACGAGGGAAAAGTATGCAGCGGAAAGCCAAAATAAGCTAAGGCTAACTCTGCTTAGAGGAGAAAGCTTTAAAGAAGGGCAGTGAGTTAGAATTTGAAGAGCTTCAACAGGTAAAAAATAGAGAAGTGGATGACACAAATTGTGATGGATAAATGAATAAATGATTCTATTCTAGCACTTTGATAACAAATCTAATAAAAACAATGGATGAAGTAATTGTTAGAAGTCATGGAATTGTAAAGCAGGAAAAGATCTTAGAGCTCATCTACTCAAATCCTTAATTTTACAGATATTGGAAACTGAGTTTTAGATAAATGAAGTGATTGACAGTATCTCAGAGAGGTCCTGGCAGGGATTGACCTAGAACTCAGGTCTCCTGATTTCTGCCTGTTCATTCTTTCTTTTATAACCCATTGCCTTACTTCACCTAATATTCAAGGGTCAGCGTATTTTCACCAAATTATGGAGACACGGGATGGCTATTTTGCACTATTTGTAATTTAGTCAGTGCATTAGTCAAGGTTCTCCAGGGAAATGGAGCCAGTAAGGTTCTGTTTCACACACAGAACACACATACACACACACACACACATACACACTGTAAGGAACTGACTCACATGATTATGGAGGCTGACGAGGTCTGAGATCTGCAGTTGGCAAGCTGGAGACCCAGGAGAGCTGATAATGCATTTCCAGTCCTAAAGCTGGCAGGCTCGAGACCAGAAAGAGTTGATGTGTCGTTTCATATCTGAAGGCAAGAAAAGAACCAAAGAACTGATGTTCCAGCTGGAGCAGTCAAGTAGAGTAATTCCCTCTCACTCAACATTTTTATTCTATTCAGGTCTTCAGTTGATTGGATGAGGCCCATCCTCATTAGGGAAGGCAATCGGCTTTACTCAGTCTTTGGATTACAAATGTTAATTTCATCCAGAAACATCCTCACAGACACACAAACCCAGAATAACGTTTGACCAAATGTCTGGACACTCCGTGGCATCACAGTCAGTAACAAACAAGCAACTAACGTCCTCTGTCTGCATACCGCAAAGTGCTTTGGAGGGCGAACTTTTATTTGGTTTGGAAGAACTAAGGAGATTTCATGCAGTAAATCAAAACAAACCAGAAGCTATTTGGTCTACAATAATACGGGAAAGTTGCTTTAACTATTTTGGTTAGGTAAACTAGAATTAGAAAACAAAATACAAGATATACAGATATAACACTAGCAAAACTCTTTCCTTTCAAAATACACAGTTTACATAAAAGTGGGAGATTTCCTTTAACTCATCTTTCAACACTTCTCTTGAATTGTTTATCTGAGAAATTATTTTAAATTCCAAGAGCTCTTCCCTGCACTCATTTGCACCTTCTCCATGGCATTCTGTTTTGCTTTATTTATGAAATATTTTCTTTAATCTCTCTGAGACCTCTGATTAGAATGTTGTTTTTGTATAGTTTTCTTTAGTTTTTTTGAATTATCTGTGTTAGCGCCAGTGATATATTTTCTCTGTTTATTTTGTTCTACTCTTTTATTTTTAAAGATTTATTTTATGTTTGATCATTGTGTATTCGTATTTAAGACTGTGACAAATTTAAAACTATAGAACAACTCAAATAAAACTTGAAAGAATGCAAAAGAATGCCAGTTTCTCCAAGGGAAGTATTACAAAAATTTAAAACATATAAATTTAAATGATAGAGAAATTAATTAATAATATGATTGGAATTTTGGTTTTATAATTAGATTAGCTGTTTCTAATACTCGCATGGAAAACTAGACAAGCAAAACATCCAGGATATTTTTGAAAAAGTAGAAAAATGAGAAGTAACTAACGTTACCATATATGAAGTGGATTATGACAATATAATAGTCTAAAATGTACATTAGAAAATAAAAATAAAGGTGACTACCTACCTCACTTTCTATACTAAAATAAATTACAGGTAATTCACAGATTGAAATGTGAAAATTAAGCAACAAAAGAACCAAGAAGAGATTCTGAGAGTTATACCCAAACATTTACACAAACACACACATACATACCCATAAATGGAGTGAAGCTCTCATTTCTGAGTATGAAAGAAAATTCAAAAGCCAAAAAAGAAAAGATTGTTGAATTTAATTATGTAAGTATGTCTTTTAAAAATCTGCATGGCAGAGTAATATAAACGTAAATATAAGAAGAGGGAAGGTATTTATAAGATATATGACAGATAATTCGTCTGATTTCCTCAATACACTGTTCCCATGAATCAGTAAGCAAAAAATGAATGATACAATGTAAAAAATGCATCAATTATAAACAGAAATGGAGGTACATATGTATTAGTTAGGGTTCTGACAGAGAAACAGAACCCTTAGGGTATATATAGATATAGCTAAGAGGAGATTTATTATAAGAATTGGCTCACACGGTTATACGGAGGCCAAAAAGTCCCACGACTTGCCATCTGCAAGCTGAAGAACCAGGAAAGCTGGTGGTGTAATTCAGTCTGAGTCTGAAGCCCTGAGAATCAGTGGGCTAGTGATGTAAGTCCCAGTCTGAGTTTGAAAGTCTGAGAACCAGGGACGTTGATGCCTAAGGGCAGAAAATGGATGTCTCAGCTTAAGTGAAGAGGGAATTCACTCTCCTCCACATTTTATTCTGTTCAGGCCCTCAGTGGATTGGATGACGCCCACTAGCATTGATGAGGGTGATCTTCTTTCCTCAGTCTGCCTACTCTAATGCTAATCACTTCCAGAGACACTCTCACAGACACATCCAATAATAGTGTTTTACCAATTCTCTGGGCATCCCTTAGCCCAGTCAAGTTGACACATAAAATAAACCATCACAACATATGACTCTTAAACACATGAAAATATGCTCAACTACCATCAGAACAGGAACAATACAAATACATTGAATTACAATTTTTCATCTATTAGAATGACAATTATTTTTTGTAAAAGATTGATAATACACAACATTGGTGAGAATATGGGGAAATAGATCATCTTATGCATTCTTGGTTAGAGAGTGTTGGTTCAACCTTATGTAAAGATGTTTGGCAATATCTATCAACATAAAAATTCACCTACCCTTTTACTTGCAATTATAATTCTAGGAATTTATCCTTTGGTAATCTCACACATTTCTCAAAGAGAGACAATACAACGTGGTGGTTAAGAACAGAGATGGCTCGAGCCACATGGTTTGGGTTTGAATTCTGGTTTTGCATTTCTAATTGTGTGGCCTTGGGCAAATGATTTAATATCTCTTATTTCAGCTTCCTAATTTGTAATATGGGGGTGATAATAGCAAGTACCTTATAGGGTTGCCATGATTATTAAATATGGTGATATATGTAAAATACTTGGCACATAACAAGTGCTATATAAGTGGAGTGATCATGTATCTCAGTCTGCATGCTTAGGATATCATCCTAGTTTACACTTGTCTTGTCCCAGCATAACTACTAATACCCTTGCCCTTTCAGTCTCAAAGATGTCCTCGTCTGGATCATATACTGTATAGACCTTAAAGGTAAATGTGAAAATAATTATATACTGATGATATATTGTATATACCTTATAGGTAAACGTGAAAGTAATTATACGTAAGGATATTAATTGTGGATCTTTTTTATAATAGCAAAGATTGGAAATAATGTTCATCAACTGATTACTTGCTAACATGCATATTTATATTATATATTAAATATATAGTCCATTCTTTCAGAGGAATACTCTGCAGCTATAAAAAAGAAAATTAATCCCAACAATTGTTTAGAACAGTGGTTTTCAAACTTTTTGGTCTCAGGATCCCTTAAACTATTAAGAATCATTGAGGATCTCAAACATCTTTTATTTTGGGGTTTGTATCTACTGATATTTACCATACTAGAAATTAGAAGGGGAAAAATTTTAAAAATGTATTTATAACTCATTTTAAAATAGTAATAATAAATATATTAATATTAACAAAATATTTTAATAAAAGACTACAATAAAATTAGCATGAAAGTACATTGCTTTACATTTTAGCTAATATAAAATACTCCTATTTGCTTCAGCATCCAACGTGTTGTACTGTCACATTACAGCTTATGGAAACTTCACTGTACGCTTGAGAAAATAGGAGTGAAAAAGAATTTATTAGATTAGTATTTTTAGTATTATTATAAAAATGATTTCATTTTTAATATTAAAATACTAAATTGTATTATAAAAATAGTATTATAAAAATAGTTTTGACCTCACAGTCCCCCAGAAAGTGTCTCTAGTATTCCTGGTGGTCTTAGGTCAAAGTATACTTTGAGAATCATTGGTTTAGAATTTGGACCAAAAAAAGAATTTTTTCAAGGAGGAGTCTTTTGTACTGATACTTTTTAGAAGTGTCTGCAGATGGTGATAATAAAAATCAGACTGACTTTTAGTCGGTTTTGTTATAGTTTATAAATTCTCTACCAACAATGCACCCTCTTATTGCCTACACCTGGGGTACCCTTGCACCCCACCATTTGTACACCGCTGTGTGGCAGAGACCAAACTATACTCAAATTCCTCTGATACCAAAAAGCTTGAGATCTTAACTGCCACAATATGTTAAAAAATTATGTTAATGCTAAGGGGTAAAACTTGATTCATTCACTCAGGGTCATTTAAATTGAAAACAAACAAACTAGTTACACAAATGTAATTCCCATCATAGACTATGAAACCAAGTGGGGAATGCGTACAAAAGTCCTAGGAAGGGAAAGGAAAACAAGTTCTCAATCATTCTCTGGAATCCAAACAGAAGACGCAAACACACTCTTACTAAAACAGATACAGTTACAGCAAAGTAGGAGGCATTTAAATCTCTGAACACTTAAAGAAAATAGTTAATTATCATTCTGAGATAATTACTGCTGTAAATTCAGTCATTCAGCCTCTCTTTTTACAACCCGGCATTTTCCACAGAGAAGCATAATCTGCCCTCCTCAAGAATTTTATTTTCCAGGACCTTTCAAGGGCTCCGCAGGCACAGCCCTGACTCACCAGCTGGGGCTCCGTGAGGAGAGGCCGGCGGGGAGAGGATCCCCAGGGCATGTGCTCCTCCAAACTTCCTGGAAGTCCCTGTGCATTTTGTCGTGACAATTAGATTGTGTACTTACACAAAATATTCTCAACATCTTAATTAAGTTAGATTGAAGAAAATTACCCTAAAAAAGATCTGAAGTGTGAAGCTTTTCTTCCAATGTAGCTTGAAATGGAAGGTAGTAGGGTCAACCTGAAAGTCCCATTATAATACCAAGGAAGGGGGAGAACAAGTAAAGTCTGAATAGTGCAAATGCAATGGATTTGGAGGCCCAAATACAACTTTAGAGATGAGGGAGAAGAAATAGTACAGAAAAGTTTTTTAATGGGTGGGGAAATAAAAGAAGAGGAATGACAGGGAATGTGAGTGATATTGGTCATGATACATGAAGCCCCTAAGATTACAGGATGTCAGAACTGGAAGGCATTCTAGAGACCATCTGGACCATCCAGACCAATTCCTTTATTTTATAAATGGGGAAAATAGGACCCAGAGTAGCTAAAGTAATAAGGCTTGATGTTTATTATGTTGTTATTTTATTTATCAGATAGACTATAAGACACATAATACTTCTTAAAATCTCCATGTTTTTAAGGAATATATGAAGAAATACATACGTTGGTATTGTTTTTGTTACTCTTTCTTTTGCATAACAATATTTAAATATTTTAACATTATATAATTGATACAATGATAGTGAGTGTAATACCACCTAAATCACAACCAAAGCCCAAAATAATGATTTAAATTTCACAGGTTTGGATTAGCCACATTATTAAATAAAATTCAAAAACACTATTTTGATTCTTAAGGCTTACAAGCACTGTGCTTAACTCTGCAGAGGAACCATAAATGAATTCAACAAGATTCCTGACCTCCAGTGGTTCACAGTTATCCAAATGAGATTAATTATAGCCAAAAAATATAGGCTTTATAGGCAGGAAAAAAAAAGGTATTTTAAGGGGGCATTGAGAGAATAGGCCATGGAGAGTTTAATTCTGTTTGGAAAGTTTGGGAAACCTTCATGAAATTAAATTGAGAAAGGACCTTGAAGGAACAATAAGACTTCGGTGGATGTAGATGGGAAAGTAGGTCATTTTGGACTGAAAGGAATATACACACAAAGGCAGAGAGGTGGGCAAGTCTAGCATGCTTTTTAGGAAAGACAAGTATACTGGCTGTGTATATTTAGGGTCGGGGAGAGAGGGTGTAATTGGCTTACCGATTGCAATGTTTGCCCACACACAGCCTCTTCTTTGAGGCCACCCATGTATCCAGCCATCACTCAGGACTCTCTCTTAGGTAGCCATGATCATTTCCATGTGACCTTGTCTCAAATGCTCATTGGGTTAGAGGTCAGCTACTTACCCAGCTCATCAAAAAACCCAAACATTGGCTTGACCAAAAAGATGGATGAGGCCAATTACATGCCCTCTCTTGACTATTTGAACTTAGAAACACAAAGTTTCAGTGGAAGATAAAGCTGGAAGAGAAGATATATAGAGAAAAACTGTAAGATAGAATCCAAGCCACAGGAAATTGAAATTGCGAAGAGAAAGAAGCTCCATGAAGACAGACCATGGGGTTCCTATGACAGTCAGAGAGTGGTTTGTCCCCAGAGCTACCTCAGTCCTTGATGTGACCTGCTTATAAACCATCCTGAGTAACCTGGAGGGAGTCTTTAGTTCTCAAACCAAAAGAATCTGGCTAATCCAGAGACTAAGAAAGCTAGCGAGAAATTAGGCCACATTTTAAGGCAAGCTGAGTATTTTAGACTGTATTGTATAAATTAATAGCTGGTGGTTTAAGAATTACCAAGGGGTCTTGTTAGAAGGGTACAGAGGTTCTGACTCATCAGATTGGGAAGAAGACTTTTTCCATAGGTTCCTCTAGGGATTCTGAATCAGAATGTTCATGGGCCACACGTTGAAAAACTTTGATATAGATTTTTTTTTTTAAGTAAGGAATTCTCTAATAATATTTTGTGGGACATATGCAAAGAAGCAATGAGACCAGGAATAAGCTATTAGAATATTCTAGTTGAGAGATAAGTAATTGTGGGAAAAGAGGTGGCTATTAGTACAATAAGTAATCTTTCATAAGACTCCTCTGTTATAGTTTAGAACTCTATATACCAACTAATTTTCTCTTCTGTGTTCCCCTTATCTCCCTCCATTATTTTTATCTACGTCTTGTCTATTCCAGGGGAACTAAGCATAGTTCTATAGATGAATGTGAGGATTAGTGCATCTGACCCGTGGATCCAGTGATCTAACCAAAACTAGCTCAGCAGATTGCTAAGAAAACTGAAAGACAACAGGTTTAGCCAAAATGAAGAAGATCTGGTAGTATGAAGGGCTATATCTTAATGCTGAGAAATCATTTAAATCATTAAGGAGCTCTTAAAAGTCTTTAAGGTAGGGAACAGAAAAGGAGGGGGAAATGGAGGTGGTAACCAAAATATTTTTTAAAATAGAAAAGATAAAATCTAGGCACAAATAATTGTGTAATAAAGCTTTATGTAGAGCAGAGACCTTTCTGGTTTTAGATAGTAGCAAACTAAAACATGATTTTCATGATTGATGGGTAATGGGGAATTGAAAATGGTAGTCTGCATAGATCAAAGCTCAGATTTCGGTATTTCTGCTGTATTCTCACTTATTAAATGGGTTTTCAAGTTGGAGTCTTTAATATGGGAAACTGATTTTACTTATTAGCCATCGAGATATAAGGAGTCAAGATGGCGGCGTAGGCAGACTCTGAACTCACCTCCTCCCGTGGACACAGCCAATTTACAACTACTTGTGGAAAAATTACCCCTGAGACAGAACTGAAGACTGGATAAGAGGAACTCCTGCAACAACGGACCATCCTAACTGGGGTGGAAGAGGCAGAGACTCCCTTCTGGAGAGGAAAAACGCCGCCTTCACAAGCCGCCAGCGTCACGGCCGCCGGGAGCAGCTCACAGGTACGCAGCCTCCCTGGAGGTGCAGGGCCCTGAGCCGGGAGCGCCCCCGCTGTGGGCATTTTGTGGACCCAGCACAATCGAGACCAGCGGCATAATATCTGACGGTGCCTGCTACTAAAGCATTGGGGAGCACCCCCAGAAAACCCGGTTCACAAAGAAACTAAAACTGGCTGTTAAAGGCCCACGCACAAACTCACCCGTTCCAGAAAGCATCCTAAAATCACCAGAAAGAAAGGTGCACAGTGCTTCGGTGAGAAGAGACTCACCTAATAGGCCCTGAGTGCATCTTGGTGAGGGGTGAGACCTCTCCAGGGACTGGGACATTGGAGCGGCCATTGTTGCGGCCTGGTGTGAGCGTGCTGACACAGACGCCATTGGAGTTCTCCCTGAGACCTGCTAGCCCAGGGTCTGCTCCACCCGCTAGAGCACTGATTTAATCCAGCTCAGCCAGGGCAGGCAGCCCACCCTAGAGACTGGCCCCACCCAACAACAAGCCCTCAGGCAACTTGTGGGCCTGCATAGATTGGTGACTGGATTCTCTGCAGCCTGGCAACTGACCTGACTTGAGCGGGGCAGGGTGTGCACAAGGAACGGGTGGAGAGTGTGGGGTGGTGGCGGAGTGTGTGGGGCTCCCACCGTGGAGAGACTGGGTCTGCTTGGGGAGGTCGGGGCGCTCACACGGGGCAGGACTGTGTTGACTGTGTGTGTGGACCTGTGGGCAACAGGGCTTGTCAGCTGCAGAAGACTTGTGCTTCTCAAAGACCCACATAGGAGGTTTGCCCCACCTTCCAAAACCTGAAACAATTGGGTGCTCCTGTGCCTGAGGCCGGCCCCACCCAGCTGCAATCCTCAGAGAGCTGACAAGAGACCTAATAGGCTAGAGGTTTACAACAATTGTAAGGCCCTGAGCCTAACAACCTGCCACACTGGGGGCCTACTTGCTTAAAAGAAATACTGCAACACAAATGTGGTATTAGAACTTACAGCCAACTGTGCTGGGGCTCCCCACACCTGATAAAGAGACTGAAGGGCCCACAACAACTACAAGCAGCTGAGCATTACAACAGCTGGCCAGGAGCATAACTCAGCCTCCCTGGGCGCCTATAGGGAGAGCTAACAGGCCACAATAGAAGGACACACGTAGCCCACATAGGGGCCACCCCTGGAACATTGAGAACTGAGGGAAGCACACTGGAAGCCTCCTAAGGCATCACTTACATAAGGTCACCTATCCAAGAGCAGGAGACGTATCTGACCTACCTAATATGTCGACACAAGCACAGGGAAAGAGGCAAAATGAGGAGGCAAAAGAATACATTCCAAGTAAGGGAACAGGACAAAATCCCAGAAAAGGAACTAAGTGAAACAGAAATGAGCAACCTACCCGACAGAGAGTTCAAACTAAGAGTGTTAAGGATGCTCACTGATCTGGGGAGAAGAATAGATGAACTCAGTGAGAATGTCAACAAAGAAATGGAAGATATAAAAAAGAACCAATCAGAAATGAAGAATACAATACTGGAAATGAAAAATTCATTAGAGGGACTCATAAGCAGAGTAGAGGATACAGAAGAACGGATCTGTGAGCTGGAAGAAAGACTAGAAGAAATTACCCAAGGTGAACAGGTAAAAGAGAAAAGAATTAAAAAGAGTGAGGACAGTCTAAGGGACCTCTGGGACAACATCAAGCGCACTAACATCCGTGTTATAGGTGTCCCGGAAGGAGAAGAGCGAGACAAAGGGGCAGAGAATCTATTTCAAGAAATAATAGATGAAAACTTCCCTAACCTAAGGAAGGAAACAGACATCCAGGTACAGGAGGCACAGAGAGCCCCAAACAAGATAAACCCAAAGAGGCCCACACCAAGACACATCAAAATCAAAATGTCCAGAATTAAACATAAAGAGAGAATCCTAAAAGCCGCAAGAGAATGTCAAGTTACATACAAAGGAAACCCCATAAGGCTATCAGCTGACTTCTCAGCAGAAACCTTACAGGCTAGAAGAGAGTGGCACGATATATTTAAAGTGCTAAAAGGAAAAAACTTACAGCCAAGAATACTCTACCCAGCAAGGTTATCGTTCAAAATGGAAGGAGAGATCAAATTTTCCCAGATAAGCAAAAATTAAAGGAGTGTGTCACCAAGAAACCAGTGTTACAGGAAATGTTAAAGGGACTGATTTAAGGGGAAAAGAGAAGACCACAAATAGGAAAAATTATCTATTTCCACGATTAGAACGTAATGGACACAAATGCACAAAAAAGAGGTTAGATATGATATCAAAAACATAAAAGGAGGGAGGAGGGTAGTTAAAGAGTACAGGTTTCAGACAGAGGTCAAACTAAAGTGACCATCAATTCTGTATAGAAGAAGTAAGGAACAGAGAAGGACTACTAAAACACTGAGGAAAAAAAAAAAAAGTTAAAAAATGGCAGTAAGTACATACTTATCAATAGCTACTTTAAACGTCAATGGACTAAATGCTCCAATTAAAAGGCATAGGGTGGCTGACTGGATAAAAAACAAGACCCATATATATGCTGCATACAAGAGACACACTTCAGACCTAAAGACACTCACAAACTGAAAGTGAAGGGATGGAAAAAGATACTCCACGCAAATGGCAATGAAAAGAAAGCTGGGGTAGCAGTACTCATAACAGACAAAATAGACTTTAAAACAAAAACTGTAAAAAGAGACAAAGAAGGGCATTACATAATGATCAAGGGAACAATCCAACAAGAGGATATAACACTTGTAAATATCTACGCACCCAATGTAGGTGCACCTAAACATATAAAGCAATTATTAACAGACATAAAAACAGAAATAGACAGTAACACAATAATAGTAGGGGACTTTAACACTCCACTTACACCAACGGATAGATCATCCAAACAGAAGATCAATAAGGAAACATTGGCCTTAAACGACACACTAGAACAGATGGACCTAGTAGATATATACAGAGCATTCCATCCAAAAACCGAAGAATACACGTTCTTTACAAATGCACATGGAACATTCTCCAGGATTGATCACATATTAGGCCACAAAACAAGTCTCCATAAATTTAAGAAGATTGAAATAATACCAAGCATCTTTTCTGACCACAACGGTATGAAACTAGAAATCAACTATAGGAAGAAAATCAGAAAAGCCACAAATACGTGGAGATTAAACAAAATGCTACTGAACAACGACTGGGTTAATGAAGAAATCAAAGAAGAAATCAAAAATACCTGGAGACAAATGAAAATGAAAATACGACATGCCAGAATTTATGGGATACAGCAAAAGCGGTTCTAAGAGGGAAGTTTATAGCGATACAGGCCTATCTCAACAAACAAGAAAAATCTCAAATAAACAATCTAACAATGCACCTAAAGGAACTGGAAAAAGAAGAACAAACAAAGCCCAAAATCAGTAGAAGAAGGGAAATAATAAAAATCAGAGCAGAAATAAATGAAATAGAGACCAAAAAAACAATAAAAAAAATTAATAAAACCAAGAGCTGGTTCTTTGAAAAGATCAACAAAATAGACAAACCTTTAGCTAGACTCACCAAAAAAAAAAGAGAGAAGGCACAAATAAGTAAAATCAGAAATGAAAGAGGAGAGGTTACAACAGACACCTCAGAAATACAAAAGATTATAAGAGAATACTATGAAAAGCTATATGCCAACCAATTCGACAATCTGGAAGAAATGGATAAATTCTTAGAATCATACAACCTTCCAAAACTGGATCAAGAAGAAGTAGAGAATTTGAATAGACCAATCACCAGTAAGGAGATCAAAACAGTAATCAAAAACCTCCCCAAAAATAAAAGTCCAGGACCAGACGGCTTCCCTGGTGAATTCTACCAAACATTCAAAGAAGACTTAATACCTATCCTTCTCAAACTCTTCCAACAAATTGAGGAGGGGGAGAAGCTCCCTAACTCATTCTACGAAGCTGACATTACCCTGATACCAAAACCAGACAAGGACAACACAAAAAAAGAAAATTACAGGCCAATATCACTGATGAACATCGATGTGAAAATCCTCAACAAAATACTAGCAAATCGCATACAACAATATGTTAAAAAGATTATACACCATGATCAAGTGGGATTTATTCCAGGGATGCAGGGATGGTTTAACATTCGCAAATCAATCAACGTAATACACCACATTAATAAAATGAAGAACAAAAATCACATGATCATCTCAATAGATGCAGAGAAAGCATTTGACAAGATCCAGCATCCATTTATGATAAAAACTCTGAATAAAATGGGGATAGAAGGAAAGTACCTCAACATAATAAAGACCATATATGAGAAACCCACAACTAATATCATCCTCAATGGTGAAAAACTGAAAGCTATCCCTCTAAGAACAGGAACCAGACAAGGATGCCCACTGTCACCACTCCTATTTAACATAGTATTGGAAGTCCTAGCCAGAGCAATCAGGCAAGAGAAAGAAATAAAGGGGATCCAAATTGGAAAGGAAGAAGTGAAACTGTCACTATTTGCAGATGACATGATTTTATATATAGAAAACCCTAAAGAATCCACCAGAAAACTTTTAGAAGTAATAAATGAATATGGTAAAGTTGCAGGATACAAAATCAACATACAAAAATCAGTTGCATTTCTGTACACTAACAACGAAGTAGCAGAAAGAGAAATTAAGAATACCATCCCATTTACAATTGCAACAAAAAGAATAAAATACCTAGGAATAAACTTAACCAAAGAAGTGAAAGAGCTGTACACCGAAAACTATAAAACATTGCTGAAAGAAATTGAACAAGACACAAAGAAATGGAAAGATATTCCATGCTCTTGGATTGGAAGAATTAACATAGTTAAGATGTCCATACTTCCTAAAGCCATCTATAGATTCAATGCAATCCCTATCAAAGTTCCAATGACATTTTTCACAGAAATAGAACAAAGAATCCTAAAATTTATATGGAACAACAGAAGACCCCAAATAGCTAAAGGAATCCTGAGAAAAAAGAACAAAGCTGGAGGTATCACACTGCCTGATTTCAAAATATACTACAAAGCTATAGTAACCAAAACAGCATGGTACTGGCACAAAAACAGACACACAGATCAATGGAATAGAATCGAAAGCCCAGAAATAAACCCACACATCTATGGACAGCTAATCTTTGACAAAGGAGCCAAGAACATAGACTGGGGAAAAGAAAGTCTCTTCAACAAATGGTGTTGGGAAAACTGGATAGCCATATGCAAAAAAATGAAAGTAGACCCTTACCTTACACCATACACAAAAATTAACTCCAAATGGATTAAAGACTTGAATGTAAGACCTGAAACTGTGAAAGTTCTAGAAGAAAACATAGGCAGTACGCTCTTCGACATCGGTCTTAGCAACATCTTTTCAAACACCACATCTGACCGGGCAAGAGAAACAATAGAAAAAATAAACAAATGGGACTACATCAAACTAAAAAGCTTCTGCACAGCAAAGGAAACCATCAACAAAACGAAAAGACAACCTAACAATTGGGAGAAGATATTTGCAAACCATACATCTGATAAGGGCTTAATCTCCAAAATATATAAAGAACTCATGCATCTCAACAACAAAAAAACTGCCAACCCAATTAAAAAATGGGCAAAAGACCTGAACAGACATTTCTCCAAAGAAGATATACAGATGACCAACAGACACATGAAAAGATGTTCAAAATCACTAACTATCAGGGAAATGCAAATCAAAACTACAATGAGATATCACCTCACGCCCATCAGAATGGCTATAATTAACAAGACAGGAAACAACATGTGTTGGAGAGGATGTGGAGAGAAGGGAACTCTCATACACTGCTGGTGGGAGTGCAAACTGGTGCAGCCACTATGGAAAACAGTATGGAGATTCCTCAAAAAATCAACGATAGAACTACCATATGATCCAGCTATTCCACTGTTGGGTATTTATCCAAAGAACTTGAAAACACCAATTTGCAAAGGTACATGCACCCCTGTGTTCATTGCAGCCTTATTCATGATAGCCAAGACTTGGAAGCAACCTAAGTGCCCATCAAGGGACGAATGGATAAAGAAGCTGTGGTATATATACACAATGGAATACTACTCAGCCATAAGAAACGACGAAATCCAGCCATTTGTGACAACATGGATGGACATTGAGGGTATAATGCAAAGTGAAATAAGTCAGAGGGAGAAGGTCAAATACCGTATGATTTCCTTCATTAAGTAGTAGATAATAACAACAATAAACAAACACATAGGGACAGAGATTGGATTGGTGGTTACCAGAGGGGAAGGGGGGAGGGAGGAGGGTGAAAGGGATAATTCGGTACATGTGTGTGGTGATGGGTTGTAATTAGTATTTTGGTGGTGAACATGATGTAGTCCATGCAGAAATAGAAGTACAATGATGTACACCTGAAATTTTTACAATGTTATAAACCAATGTTACTGCAATAAACTTATTAGCCATCGACAGAATGTGATCTTTGAATATCATTATGATTCACTTTGGGGCTTTGATTTTAAGAACCCAAACGGTTTTCTTGTGTCTCTGAATGTGCCCAAAGACACATAACCTATCCAACTGTAAATCAATTTTGATCCAAAATGGAAGAAAGGGAACTACAGGAAAAAGAAGACTTGGGAAGATTGAGAAGACTTCTAGTTCTTCAGTTAGGACTTTCATGATAAAGTATAAGACACACAGAAATCCCCCAAGGCATTTTTGGCTTGAATTAGCAACATAACTCCTTGAGTTGCCCACTTCTCTTTCCACCGGTCTATATTATCTCTGTTATAAATAAGAAGCTGAGTAACTGGGCTCAGATGTGCTTTGAAGGTTCCATGTAATAGCAAATCTGCACAGACTTCTAATTGCCTTAACTTGAAAAGGAAGTTTTGTTTTTTCTTTAGAACATAACTCCCTGCAAAACCAAATTGATAGCACTGCAGAGTAATTACAGCTTCTTCTCGTTGCTGTGATACCTCTTATACCTATGTCATCCTTTATCATAAGTATTTTTAAGTGCTAGTAAAAGAAGATAGGATAGTGACATAAGACTAAAGACATGAGAGAAAAAAAGATCTACTCACTAAGGTGACATTAAGAAATAATTTAATGTCAGTCTTCAAGTTAATGGAAATGTAATTATCTTCATAGCAAATATTAGCACATATGTCTTATGATGCAATGACTTTAAGAGCTGGTACCTGGGGGAATGGTTGAGAAAGAGTTTTAGTTTAAAAGCTTCTCACAAATGTAAAAAGTAAAATCAAATAAATCTACCTATGATAAAACAGAAAATGTTTGAGCTTTTTATTAACTAACCCCTAAGTGGCACAGAACAGCTGTCTGATAACATAAAAATGGTCCCTTTCTAGGGAGAAGACTGAATAGCAGAATTCTTAGTAATGAAGATTTTATCTTCTGCCAATGCACCTTTGGACGGTAGGAAGTCAGAGCAGGGCTTCACCTACTTGGTGTGAAAAAGCAGGGTGGCTCTTGCAGAGGGAAAGAGAAAGGAAGAGATCAGGAAGAGGAAGGCAGTGGACCGAATGAATGGTAATGAGTTCAGAGGTGCCACTTAATCATTTTCCTACCATGGGCTTCTATCTGGGTAGGATCAAAAGGGCTTCGTTTAATGAGAAGATTTATCTTTGGTGTCTACAAAGTGAGAGTTGATCTGACATTGTTTAAACAGACAACATCAGAATGCAAAGGTTTAAAGCTAGTGTATTACTAAAATGCTCAAGGAATCTCATAACAAATACATTCAAAATACACAATCCAAATCCTTTTTAAAGGGCACCTCACCTTAATCCCTCAGCAGGCGTTCCTTATTTTTGTAGCATCATTTATCACTTTAATGTAACATTAGTTTAGCAACTAAACGCCATGGCAGAAAACCTGCCCCAAATGTTGGAACATTAATGACATGAGCAAAAAGGAAACACTTGAAAGACCAGCCGGTGCTCCAGTTCTTTCCCCTGGGTTATAATCACAGATGCAGGAAGCAATTGCTGCTATATAAATAATACTGCAATGTGGTTAATGTTGGCAAGACCAGACTTATTTGTGACGCTAAAGGGTAAATAACAAAAGGTTTGACAAACTGAATCAAGGGAGAAATATGTGTTTATGTGAGTAGGGGGGAGCGGTAAGGGGGCGAGGAATGAGATCAAACGGTTCTTTGTTTCCAGTGCAGATTTTTCCAAAGGAAAAATATAGAGGTGGAGATGAGACGTAGGGGGCGGAGGGTGAAAATACCAGGGCATCCTGGCAGCACAGATGGCGTCGAGACTCACTGCCTCCCACTACACCTGAGGCTACGGATGCTGCAGGAGAACAGGCATGGATGTGGGGGTAGGGAGAGTTGGGAAGGCATTGCAAACTCCATTTAGGAGGGGAGAATCCCAGTACTTGTGAAACCAAGTTCCCCACTTTGCTTCAGCAACTCCTTTTATTGCGTGCCTAAAATATATATCTGACATATCTGATTCTCTCCCTCACTAAGCATTATCTTGGGAAAGACACTTACTTTTTCTTGAATTACTTTGTCTGCATTTATGAAATGGACCAGATACGGGGATAATGACGATGAGTCTGTGTAGATGAACTCCTTAAGTCCTTCTCACACTAATGTTTTATGGATTTGCTTTGCTATTATTAATATAGATGATAATTTATGATATCCTTAGTGCTGTGATTGCATCATTTCAAAGGATATATTTTTCAACCTCTAGAATTTCCCAAAGGTAGAGCTATGCTCCCAGCACCCTCAATGTCACATGACCTAGTGACCAAGATTTTCTCCTCTGAGCCCTCTTCTTGACTAGGCCCTATCCTTGGCCTGAAAAGTCTTGAACAAAACACCAACATAGTTTCTAACAGCTTAAGGATGCATCCCTAGGATGACCCTGGCCCCTCTTAAAGTACCTGCCTGAGAAAACTCAAGGTTGCCAAAAGAATTTATTGTTTGTTCCAGCTGACACGTGATGATAGGGTCCCTGTCTCCCACCAGGAGCCTAACTTTGATAAGCACCAGTTAACAAGCTCAGACAGGTTTCACATGGACCAACCCCTCTCTTTCCTGATTTTTGTAGTTTTTCACTCCCCTAACTCTACTGAGCCCTCACTCACTCCCTTCCTTATTCCCTCATTCTCTCTTTAAATAGCCAATCACCTCTGCACAAATCAAGGTTGAATTCAGTTCATGCTAGACACTCTTCCCTATTGTATTAGTGTATTACTGATTAAAATCTGTCCTTACCACTTTAACTAGAGTCCAGCTTTAGCTCTGATATTAGACAGCTGGCCTCCTCATTTCAAGGTGAATACTTCCCTAACATCCTTTTGGTTCAAAAGGATAAAATACAAGCAAGTTTCTCATCCTGCATTTTATATAGCCCATGGTGGGCACTTTCCATCTGCCCCACCTCTTCTTCCGTCTTTGGGACCCATCTGGCTTTTGTTTTAATCTCAAACACAGCAGATGACATTCCTTGCCAGTGAGTCCTATTTTCAGCTCTCTTGGGCAAGCTACAGAAGCTGAGCCATGCTCCCAAATTTACCACCAGTTTAAAATAATAAAAAACTAGTACTTATTATTCTCCACTGACCTAGGGCAGGGTCTAAAATGACTAATTTTTCTGCAAGGATTTGAAACCTTGTTTAAAAAGTATTTATATATCAAATTATTACTTCAGAATGGCCCTGCATGGCTTGTGGGTCTTGGAGGAGTTCTTCCTTGCTGAACTGGGAGACTTCTCCAGCACATCCATCATCAAACAGGGCCTGGGGTAATGGGTCAAGCTTAGCCTTGCATTGAGGTCTTTTAGCCTCCCATTCTATATAGCAGGGGTTGGGTGATCCCCACCTGCTCGTTCAGGTAAGGATGGATCCTCACCTAAGGCAGCTCTAGGATCCTGGAAGCTAATCTGTCCTGGATTTCTGTTTTTGCCTTAGAGCTTTGCTGTTCAGCAGAGGATCATCCAGCATCTGCAAAACTGGAGAGTTTGTCAGAATCTCAGTTCCTACCCCATACCTACGAATCAGAATCTGCATTTAAAAAGACCTCCAGGGGCCAGCCCCATGGCTTAGCGGTTAAGTGCGCGTGCACTACTACTGGCGGCCCAGGTTCGGATCCCAGGTGCACACCAATGCACTGCTTCTCTGGCCATGCTGGGGCCGTGTCCCACATACAGCAACTAGAAGGATGTGCAACTATGACATACAACTATCTAATAGGGCTTTGGGGAAAAAAGGAGGAGGATTGGCAATAGATGTTAGCTCAGAGCTGGTCTTCCTCAGCAAAAAGAGGATTGGCATGCGTGTTAGCTCAGGGCTGATCTTTCTTGCAACAAAAAAAAAAGACCTGCAGGTGATTCAAATGCACTTGATGGTTTGAGAAGTATTGTCACTTATTATACTCTGACTCTAGCTTTTTCCTGGAATCGTCATTACAATTCTTGAATCTCTGTCTTCCTAACATGGCCAGGAGGCTGTGGATATAGACCTTTTCTTACTCTTTGTAGATTCTTCCTCCATAAACTGTAGTTCTGCTCAGTAACCTGGTACCCAACACAAAGTTGCCTCTCTTGCCTGCCTGCTGGGACTCTGAGCATCTCTCACTCACGTTCCATTTCTCCGGCCTAATGTATAGGGCTTGCACTTGCAGGCTGGTCACTCACTATCCTGCTCAACACCTGCTTTATCTTGATTAACACACCTGGTTCTAGGTCAGCCTGTCCTCATTCGTCCTGTACTGTGTAGTATAACCTTTTTGAGCCTATGTGGTACAGAGCACCCATACTAAATGAAATGCTGTGATGGTTGGGGAATATTGTAAAGAGAGTGGACCTGGAGGCACAAACATGGGATTTAGCTCCATCTACTAGCAAAAATAATTCACCTACATTTGGGTTGAAGTAGGATTTGAATAACAATGTGTATGGACACACTTGGGAAACTCAAGCACTAAAACACTATTTGACCAAGAAGTGATTATGGGATTAGATTACTTTTCACATTGCATCCCTATTATGGATATATTTTAGAAAATGTTTAGTAACTATGATAAATAATGGATGAGAACTCAAGGGGAAAATGGGAAAAAAGAAGCCATTCTTATTGAATGGGGTTATGAGTGAATATTCTTTTCTTTTCTTCTAATTTTTATTGAGATTGTTATATGTGTTTAATAAATTTTTGAAACTTTTTCTCAAAAAAGAATAAGGGGGGAAAGAACTTAATAAACACTCCTTAGTTTGGCATTCAAGAACTTCTATGTTGTGACCGCACATACCTGCCTTTCCACATTTCCCATTTTGTTCCTCCCCTTACCATCCCCTCATCCCACCCCACATAATTATTCTTTCATCTATTTACCTTCCCTGAAAGTGCTTTGAATTGTTGCCTTTTCTTTCAACCTGGAATGCTCCCTTCTGCTTCCATCTATTCTTGTGGAAAGATAATTTTTTTGTTCATATGCCAAAAACTCACATTTCTTTATTATCCTAAACCAAATACATCTGGATTTCCCTCTAGCCGGAAGCATTGGCAGGAGATTTTATCTCAGTCATTGTTTTTGGAGGAGTAGTCGGGTCTCTTCCCTCTCTCAGGGATCATTCAGGAATCCAGGGGGCTTACAGAGTCCAGAAAACTTGGAAAATAGTTCCTGGACCTCAGCCATCCATGGCTGTTCTGTCAGTGCTGAAGATATAGAAAATGCCATTTTTATGCAAAATTTCTTGATTTTTAAAGGTTGACAAATAATTTTAAATGTCTAAAATTCATGGACCAGTCAAAAGTTATCTGTGGCCAAATTTGACGCACAGGCTGCAAGTTGGTGACCTCCATTTTAGACTTTAGGATACAAAGTCTTATCTGTCTGCCTAGATTGGTGAAAATAGAGAAATTTTAAATTGGCTTTTCACTTTTATAAATTCCTTACTACAACTCTGAGAATAAGAATTTGAAGTTGAAAAGATTATCATACTCCACATACTGAAACTCCATGGAGTCTTCCAAGCTTAGCTCAGATACCTTCCATGGCTTTCCCGGAGACAAGGACTACTTTTTGCAGTGAAGTTAATTGTGGTCTCCGTTATACCTTGTAACATTTTGCATCCCTTTCTCCCTCCTTTCTTCCTTCTTGCCTCCCTTTGACTAGTTTAATATCTGGGATTCAAACTCAAGGGGAAGTGTAATCCAAAGCCTGAGCTCTTAAAGATTATACCATGGGCTTTAAAATATAGTGAAGACACTAGTTAATTAACCAGGACAATACTCTTTAAAAAAATCTCTTATGAACTTAAACAAGGCTGCCTTGTATTAAATTATAGACTTATACTTTTCATCTACTATACCATAATTATTTTGAAGGGAAGATTTTTATCTGATTGGTTTATTGCTCTCCTATAGCACCTGGCACAGTAACTGCCCCGTAGTAAACATAAAAAAAAAATATGTATTGAACTGACTATCCATATTTGAACGTTACGAATTCCATACACCCTGATTAAAATTCATTAAACTGTTGTCTTTCTCCCAGCCCCACTCCCCCAGCCCACCCTCGCCATACACTACCCCCTATATAGGCAGACACAGAAACACACACTGTGCAGTATCAAAGAGAATCTAATATTCCTTACAAGCTTTGTATGATGGAAAACATAGACAAATAATCAGGAGACATAGTTTTGAGGTCTAATTCTGTGAGTCCATATTCTACATGTGACTCCATAAATACATGTCATTTCTGCTCTCAGGCCTCTTTCTCCCAAAACAGGATGTGGACTAAATGATCTCTAGGCTTCTTTCAACTCTGGCAGTGCACAAAAGTGATTTTGGAGTCAGACACAGCAGGATTCAAATCCAACATCTCTAATTTTCCAGCTGTATGGATTTAGCAAGTTGCTTAATCTCTAAGACAAGTGAAGTACTTACCCATAACACCTGAAAATAGGATGCTCTCAATAATTATTAGATATTTTTATTATTATACTATTCTTGATGATTATAAATCCTTTAAAGTGACTTATCTAAGGCACATATATATGGTAGCATATTTTCTGTTATGGCCTGATAATGTCTGCTTATAGCTTCCATAAATCCACCTCAAATTGTCTGTGGTTGTGTATATAGCATAATACACTCATATGGACATGGAAACTGAAAAATTGAACCATGCAAGGAGTTGTTCTGTAGCTGACATACCCTTGATTTATTTCTCACTCGTTTGTTTGCTTTTCTTTTCAACCTGAATTGATTAGATTTACGGGTTTGTGTAGGCACAGCCCATGTCTGATGCTTGGGCACTGTTAAGAGAAAACAAGATCAAGAGAGTGAATTCTTTATACTTATGAATCTTTCTGAAAATTCATCAGGGGTTTCACTTTAACCAAGAGAAATCAGCAGAGACAGGCAATACACATCATTTCTTATTGAGAAAATAGCAAACTGTCTCTCCTTTGGGGAGAGCTATAAAATTTTAGGAACTTGTCTTAAAATATAAATCTACTGAAGACTCAGTTTTTCTTTAGCTTTGTTAAATTATAGAGTGTTTAGCTTCAACTCTATATGAATCTTTGTGGTTCTTTATTCTATACCTATACATTTGTTATTCTTCCCACCATCTGTTATTTGGAAGTTTTTATCCAGTAGCAGAAAGATTGAACCAAATTAGACACAAGATGAATTCGGGTGTCACTCCACTAGAGACTTCCCTACAAGTCGACATGGATACTCTGCAAGTGCCCAAATGATAGAACAGTCCAGGCAAACTTTCTAAGGATCATGAGAGGTCAATTTCACGCTCAATTGTATTGATCTCCTACTTTTATCTTTTAATTCCAAAATGGTTTCACAATATTAAAAATAGAGAAAGAAGGGACAGATATTTGGAACCAAAATTAAGTATGCATTTTTCAGTCACCCAAATTGTTCCTAAAACCTTCCTTAGGCTTAGTTGCTAGACCTGTCTTTGACAATCTTCCCTTCTTGCTCCACTAAGTCAGTTAGGATGAGCCTGAGATCAATTTTTATTGAAAGTTATCTTCTTCAAAATATGATATTCTCTAAGATGTTATTTTTTTTAATGATTGCGAGCTTCACTCTCCCTCTAATAAATATAATATTCTGTTGGAATGTATCACAAATTTAATTCAATGACATAGCAGTCTGGACCCAGTCAAGAGATAAATAGAAACCACTTAGATTAAACAGGGGTAGTTGAATATAAAGAATTATTAACCATTATAAAATAGTAACTATAACCAGCCCCACCCATCTACACTCCTGAGAGAGCGGACAACAGCTGCGAGCTGCAGGGAGCCACACTGGAGGCCTGCAGCAATTGTGAGCCACAATTGAGCCTAACAACCAGCCACACTGGGAGCCTGACTTGCTTGACAGCAAAACAGCAGTAGTTGTTTGCTATTAGACCTCACAACTGTGTAGGGGCTTGCCCTGCCCCATGAAGTGACTGTATCAGCTTCATGCAACTGACCCTAGTAACCAGCCAGCCTGAGGGACAGCCTAGCCTACCCATACACCTGCAGCAATAGCAACCCCACCACAACAAAAAAGGCACAAGTAACCCACACAGGGGACAATCCTGGAGCATTTGGTGTGGATGACAAGAGGGGAGCACATTGCTGGGCCACATAAGGCATCTCTTACACAAGGCCACATTTCCAAGATTGGGAGACATAGCTAATCTACCTAATACATAGATACAAGCACAGAGAAGTAGGCAAAAGGAGGAGACAAAGAAATATGTTCCAAATAATGGAACAGGACAAATCCTCAGAAAAAGAACTAAATAAAACAGAGATAAACAATCTACTTGATAAAGAGTACAAACTAATAGTCATAAAGATGCTCACTGATCTTGGGAGAAAAATAGATAAACACAATGAGAACTTCGACAAAGAATTGGAAAATATAAAAAAGAACCAATCAGAACTGAAGAATACAATAATGGAAATGAAAAATTCAGTAGAGGGAATCAACAGCAAAGTAGATGACACAGAAGAGAAGATCAGTGATCTGGATGAAAGAGTAGAGGAAATCACTCAAGCTGAACAGAAAAAAGAATTTAAAAGGAATGAGAACAGTCTAAGAAACCTCTGGGACAACATCAAGCATACTAACATCTGTACTATAGGTGTCCCAGAAGAAGAGAGAGACAAAGGGGCAGAGAACCTATTTGAAGAAATAATAGATGAAAACTTTCCCTACCTGAGAAAGAAAAGAGACATACAGGTACAAGAAGCACAGAGAGAACCAAACAAGATAGACTCAAAGAGGCCCATACCAAGACACACTGTAGTTAAATTGTCAAGAATTAAAGAGAGAATCCTAAAAGCTGCAAGAGAAAGGCAACAAGTTACATACAAAGGAAACCCCATAGGGCCATCAGTTGACTTCTCAGCAGAAACCCTACAGGCTAGAAGGGAGTAGCAGAATATATTCAAAGTGCTGAAAGGAAAAACCCTACAGCCAAGAATACTCTACCTGGCAAGGTTATCATTCAGAATGGAAGGATAGACAAAGAGTTTTCCAGACAAGCAAAGATTAAAGGAGTTTATCATGAATAAACTGGCCTTACAAGAAATGTTAAAGGGATTTATTTAAGTGGAAAAGAAAAGAACACAAATGGGAATAAAAAAATTATCAAAGAGGGGCCGGCCTGGTGGCACAGTGGTTAAATGCGTGTGCTCCACTTCAGTGGCCCAAGGGTCCGCAAGTTCGGATCCCAGGCATGCACCGACGCACAACTTGCCAAGCCATGCTGTGGCAGCATCCCATATAAAGTAGAGGAAGATGGGCATGGATGTTAGCCCAGTGCCAATATTCCTTGGCAAAAAGAGGAGGATTGGCATTGGATGTTAGCTCAGGGCCAATCTTCCTCACAAAAAAAAAAATTATCAAAGAAAAAATATCATTCATAAAGGCAAATATATGGTAAATGTAGTGAATCAACCAGCTATAAATCTAGCATGAAGGTAAAAAGACAAAAGTACTAAAAATATCTATTTCCATGATAAGAGGTTAAAGAATACACACACACACACACACACACACACACACACACGAGGTTAAATATTACATCAGAGATATAAAATGTATGGGGAGGGGAGTAAAAGATTAGGGCTTTTAGTAAGAGGTGAAACTTAAGAGGCCATCAACTTAATATAGATTCCTATTTATGCAGACTATTATATATGAACCTCATGGTAATGACAAACCAAAAACCTATAATGAATACACCAAAAATAAAGAGAAAGGAACCCAAACATAATACTAAGGACAGCCATCCAATCACAAGGGCAGAGAACAAGAGAAGAAGAAAGGAAAAGGGAAGAACCACAAAAACATCCAGAAAAAAGTAATAAAATGGCAATAAGTACATACTTATCAATAGCTACTTTAAATGTAAATGCACCAAATGCTCCAATCCTAAGATAGGGTGGGTGAATGGATAAAAAAACAAGACCCGTATATATGCTGCATACAAGAGACACACTTCAGACCAAAACACACTCACAAACTGAAAGTGAAGGGATGGAAAAAGATACTCCACACAAATAGAAACTGAAAAAAAGCTAGGGTAGCAATACTTATATCAGACAAAATAGACTTTAAAACAAAAACCATAACAAGAGACAAAGAAGAGAATTACATAATGATAAAGGGAACAATCCAACAAGAGGACATAACACTTGAAAATATCTATGCACCCAACATACGAGACCTAAATACATAAAGCAATTATTAACAGACATAAAGGGAGAAATAAACAGTAACACAATAATAGCAGGGGACTTTAACATTCCACTTACATTAATGGGTAGATCATCCAAACAGAATATCAATAAAGAAACATTGGCCATAAGCGACACATTAGACCAGATAGACTTAGTAGATATACACAGAACATTTCATCCAAAAACTGCAGAATACACATTCTTTTCAAATGCATATGGAACACTCTCCAGAATAGATCACATATTAGGCCACAAAACAAGTCTCAATAAATTTAAGAAGACTGAAATAATACCAAGCATCTTTTCTGAACACAACGACATGAAACTAGAAATTAACTACAAGAAGGACACTGGAAAAGCCATAAACATGTGGAGATTAAACATAATGCTCCTGAACAACTATTGGGTCAATGAAGAAATTAAAGGTGATATCAAAAAAAAACCTGGAGACAAATGAAGATGAAAATACAACATGCTGAAATTTATGGGATACAGCAAAGGCAACACTAAGAGGGAAGTTTATAGTAATACAGATCTACCTCAAGAAACAAGAAAAATCTCAAATAAACAATCTAATAATACATCTAAAGGAACTAGAAAAAGAAGAACAAGCAAAACTCAAAATCAGTAGAAGGAAGGAAATAATAAAAATCAAAGCAGAAATAAATAAAATAAAGACTAAAAAGACAACAGAAAAAATCAGTGACACTAAGAGCCTGTTCTTTGAAAAGATAAACAAAATTGACAAAACTTTAGCTAGACTCACCAAGAAAAAAAGAGGGAAGACTCGAATAAATAAACTCAGAAATGAAAGAGAAGAAATTACAATGGACACCAAGGAAATATAAAGGATTATATGAGAATACTACAAAAAGCTATATGCCAACAAATTGGATAATTTAGAAGAAATGGATAAATTCTTAGAATCATACAACCTTCTAAAACTGAATCAAGAAGAAATAGAGAATCTGAATAGATTGCTCAGTAGCAAGCAAATTGAAACAGTAAGCAAAAACCTCCTAAAACACAAAAGATGAGGACCAGGTGGCTTTCCTAGTGAATTCTACCAAACATTCAAAGACTTAATTCCTATCCTTCTCAAACTCTTCCAAAAAACTGAATAGGAGAAGACACTTCCTAACTCATTCTACAAGGCCAAAATTACCTTGACACCAAAACCAAACAAGGACAACAAAAGAAAGGAAAATTATACGCAATATCACTGATGAACATAGATGCAAAAATCCTCAACAAAATACTAGCAAATTGAAGACAACAATACTTTAAAGGATCATACACTATAATCAAGTGTGATTTATTCTGGAGATGCAAGGATGGTTCAACATCTGCAAATTAATCAATGTGATATACCACATTAACAAAATGAAGAATAAAAATCACATGATCATCTCAACAGAGACAGAGAAAGTATTTGACAAGATGCAGCATCCATTTATGATAAAAACTCTGAATAAAATAGGTATAGAGGGAAAGTAACTGAATATAATAAAGGCCATATATGACAAACCCACAGCTAATAGCATACTCAAAAGTGAAAAACTGAAAGCTATCCCTCTAAAAATAGGAACAAGACAAGGATGCCCACTTTTGCTACTCTTATTTAACATGGTATTGGAAGTCCTAGCCAGAGCAATCAGGCAAGAAAAAGAAATAAAAGGGATCTAAATTGAAAAGGGAGAAGTAAAACTGCCACTATTTGCAGATGACATGATTTTATGTGTAGAAAACTCTAAAGAATCCACCAAAAATTATTAGAAATAAGAAATGAATACAGAAAATTGCAGGGTAAAAAATCAACATACAAAAATCAGTTGCATTTCTATAAACTAACAATGAAATAGCAGAAAGAGAAATTAAGAATACAATCCCATTTGCAATCACAGCAAAAAGAATAAAACACCTACAAATAAATTTAACCAAAGAGGTGAAAACTATAAAACATTGTGGAAAGAAATCTAAGAAGACACAAAGAAATAGAAAGATATTCTGTTCTCACGGATTGTAAAAATAAACATAGTTAAAATGTCCATACTTCATTAAGTAATCTACAGATTCAATGCTATCGCTATCAAAATCCCAATGACATTTTTCAGAGATATAGAACAAATAATTCTAAAATTTATATAGAACAACAAAAGACTCTGAATAGCCAAAGGAATCCTGAGAAAAAAGAACAATGCTGGAGGTATCACATTTCCTGATTTCAAAATATACTACAAAGCTATAGTAATCAAAACTGCATGGTTCTGGCAGAAAAACAGACACATAAAATCAATGGAACAGAATCAAGAGACTAGAAATAAACCCGCATGTCTACAGACAGCTAATTTTCAGCAAGGGAGCCAAGAACATACAATGGAGAAAGGAAAGTCTCTTCAATAAATGATGTTGGGAAAACTGGACAGCCACATACAAAAGAATAAAAGTAGACGATTATCTTACACCATGCACAAAAATTAACGCAAAATGGATTAAAGACTTGAATGTAAGACCCGAAAGCATAAAACTCCTAGAAGAAAACATAGCCAGTATGATCTTTGACATTGGTTTTAGCATTATCTTTTTGAATACCGTGTCTCACCAAGCAAGGGAAACAAAAGAAAAAATAATCAAAGGGGACTACATCAAACGAAAATCTGCACAGCTAAGGAAACTATCACCAAAATGAAAGACAATTCACCAGCTGGGAGAAAATATTTGCAAACCATATATCTAATAAAGGATTAATATCCAAAATATATAAAGAACTCATATAACTCAACAACAAAAAAACAAATAATTAACAAATGGGCAAAGGATCTGAACAGACATTTTCCCAGAGATGACATATAGATGGCCAACAGATACATGAAAAGATGCTCAGCATCACTAATCATCAGGGAAATGTAAATTAAAACTACAATGAGATGTCATGCCCATTAGAATGGCTATAATTAAAAATATAAGAAATAACAAGTGTTGGAGAAGATGCGGAGAAAAGGGAACCCTTATACACTGCTGGTGGGAATGTAAACTGGTACAGCCACTATGGAAAATAGTATGGAAATTCCCCAAAAAATTAAGAATAGAACTACTATATGATCCAGGTATTCCGCTTCTGGGTGCCTAATCAAAGAACATGAAAATACTAAGTCAAAAACATATTTGCATCCCTGTGTTCATTGCAGCATTATTCACAATAGCCAAGACTTGGAAACAACCTAAGTGCCCATCAATGAATGAATGGATAAAGAAGATGTGATATATATACACAATGAAATACTACTCATCCATAAAAAAGATGACATCTTGCCATTTGCAACAACACAGATGAAACTTGAGAGTATTGTGCTAAGTGAAGTAAGTCAGATGGAGAAAGTCAACGATTTCACTCATCTGTGGAAGATAAAAAACAATGAACAAACTCGTGGATACAGAGATTAGATTGGTGGTTACAGAGCAGGGGTGGAGAGAAGTCAAAAGGAATAAAAGGGCACATGTGTACCGTGACAGATGGTAGTTAGTCCTTGGGTGGTGAACATGATATAGTCTACACAGAAATTGAAAAATAATGATGTATACCAGCAATTTGTATAATGTTATAAACCAGTGTTACCTCAATTAAGAAATAAAACAAATCTAGGCCTGGGTGTAGGATTGGGCTGGAATAGTGAGTGGCTGTGGAGCATTCAGAAAAAAACAAAAAAAAGAATAACTGTAAGATCTAGGGAACCTCTGTGTGGTACCCTGGGGCTGATGGAGTGCCCAACAAAGCACAAACTTAGAAGAGGTTCAGACTTCATTGAAGACGGTGTGGTTCAGCCACAGGATAGCAGAGGTGGTTCGAACTGATCTGGAGTTGCGGGGCAAACCACAGGTCACCCTCTGATTGCAAGTGAGCTGCAGGGGTCAGCAGCCTGTGGTGTAGGAGTGCAGTAGGTGTCCTGGCACCGACAGGGCAGAAGTGCTTCAGAGCGAGTCAGGCCATGCTGGGGGTGGGAGAGGCTTGCAGTTGAAACCGTTGCTGGGTGTGTGACTCTCTGGGCCACAGGTGGTTAGGGCTCACCCAAAGAGTCTGGACAGGTGGCTGCGGGAAGGTTATCACCAAGCAGAGGCTGCAAGGTTTTAGAGAGACTGCCTTCCAGGCCTGTGGCTGCGTCAGCTCTACTGGGTGGTCTCACACCCACTTTGCCGACTCCCATCTGCAGAGGAAGCCTCTTCCTTCTGCAATGACCCTCCAGCACCCTCTACTGAGAAAGCTTGGTGCTCACTTTTAAGAAGAAATGATTACAGGAATTCCATTGTTGAAGGATGCATTTGCAGCAGAAAACCAGTAAGCTGCTAACTTCCTTTTATAAATTTACTGTAACTCAGCTGTCATATGGGGAGAAGTTCTCTATACTTCAGAATCAGACAATCGGGATTAAAACACTAATATTATTTAGTTACATCTATGTAATTTGGGGCTACACATTTTGCTTTTTTTGAGCTTTGGTTTTCTGGTCTGTAAAACACGCACATGACCTTCCTCAAAAGATTTTTGAGAGAATTAAATGAGATGTATAAGCGACAGTGCTTGGTATTGGAAATGTAAATAGATTTTATTTATTCCATGTTTCTTGAAATTATTAAATTTTTTGATCAATTCCATGCTGATTGTTGCCTCTGGAAGCTAGGTGGTTGACAAAATAAGATAATTCCATCACTTACTTTTAGGTCTAAAAGAGACGGAGGTCACTGAATCACCTCCCTTGATAGTGGAGGAAAATGAGTCTCAGAGAGCAAAAGTGACTCGCCCACATTTGCACAACGTTGGAGTGGCAGAAATAAACTCGAGACTTGGATCTACCAGGTGGCAGGTTAGATTAAAAATCAAAACCAAAACCCTAACAAACAAAACCCAGTTTTTATTTTGGTTTTAACTTTATTCCCATGGTTGGTGAGTATGGTAATAAGAGCAGTGACTCAAGTTCAACAGGAGGGGTAGGGAGAATTTGTGTGCAATTTGAGCCTATTTTGGTTTATGCGAAGAACCTTCCGTAATCTGACCTGAGTGTACTCCCTAATTTAAGAGATGCAAAGTTTTCCTGTAAAAAAGGTCCTTTTATCATTAGCAGGTCACGTTCACTTTCTTTCTGGAGCAACTCTGTGGAGCCTTTTCTCAAACATCGCTTTTCCCTGATTGTTTAATATACTTACTGCTTCCTAAATACCCCCCCGTTTCAGCCCTAATGTTGCTCTGCCTTCCTCTGAGGAGAGAGCTCAGTACAAAATGCTGGTTGCTAAGCAGTACCTATTTTTACTCCGCTCGAGCGGAATAGAGGCCCATTCGATGAGATTCCATCACTGAGGCTCGTTACTAAGCAGCTTTTGCAGGTTAAGCATTTATCGATGTTTCTCTATGAACTCTACAGACTCCACAGTTTGGCCTCCCAGATGAAGGTGTAAAACTGAGGCCAAGGATCTGCCCAGGGAGTGTATTAATAAAACAATAAGAATAATTCAAAATATATTAACTCATCAAGTCTTTATTGAGCTCCTAATATGGTTGATGGCTCTGTATTAGGCATTTGGAATAAATTATTGAACCAAACAGATTTGGCCCCTGATTTCATAGTTTACAAATTAGATGGAAACAGAAACAGACTAACAAAAAGCACTAAGATGACAAATTGTGATAAGAAATAAACGTTGCTGAGACAGAATAACAAGGAGAGAGGGAGTTTTTTTTAAATAGAGAACAAAGAGGAGGGCTTTCTGGGGCCGAGGTGGCAAAGACCAAGAAAGCGCCAATCATGTGAAATGTATTCCAGGCAGAAGGAACAGCTTGTGCAAATGCCCTGGGAGAGGCGGTGTGGGGTGGGAGGTGGGGTAAGAAGTGGAGAGTCAGGCAGGGAAGAAAAGAGCTTGCCATCTCGGAGAAACTGAGAAAAGACCAATGTGACTGGACTTTAGTGAGTAAGGAGATGAGGCTGAAGGTACAGACCAGGATTTGGATTTTAGCTACAGCAAGTGAATGAAAATCATTTGGAGAGCTTTATACAATGGATGATTTAATCCACTTACATTTTTAAAAGATTGTGTTCGTTTTCAGGAGGGGAACTTTTAATAGGAGGACAAGGATGAAGCAGAGAGTTCAGTGAGGAGGCTATGACAAAGGTCCCTGAGAAACAATGATAGGTATTTGAGGAGAGGGGTGGCAGTGGACATAGCAAAGAGGCAAATCTGAAATATATTTAGGAGGTAGAGGAAAAGAAACTTGGTGATGAACTTATGATTTTCTTTCACAAACCTGTTCCTTTTACAATCTTCCCAAATTTACTTAATGGCCACTCCATCCTTGTTCTGTGGAGTCTTTCCCTCACACCCTTTATTAAAACACTCAGCAGTCTGTTGGCTCTACATTAAGAATGTGTCTAGAATCAACTACCTCTCACCAATGCTACTTCTAAATCCCTAGCCCAAGCCACCATCATCTTTCACCTAGATTATTGCAATAGCCTCGCCTGCTTTTGCCTTTCCTCCTGTAGTCTATGATCTGCACAACACTCAGAGAGATCCCATTAAAAAAGTAGATCTCATCATGCTAACCCTTTGCTCAAAATCCACCAGCAGCTTCGCATCTCATATTGAATAAGAGATAAATACCTTAGGATGGTTAAAAGGCCCTGGGTGATCTGGCCAACCATTATGTCTCTTACATCACCTTCTACTCTATTACAGCTACACTAGTGTCCTTGCTATCTCTCAAACATGACAAATTTGTTCCTACCTCAGGGCCTTTGCACTTGCTATTCCATCTTCTTGGAATCTCTTTCTCCAGTCAGCTATGTGATTCACTGCCTGACCTTTTAAGTCTTTGTTTAAATGTCATCTTCTCAAGTAGACCTTCTCTGACCATTCTAGATAGAATTATTCTACCCCCAGAACTCTCTACTGTTTTTCTGCTTTACTCTTTCCCATAGAATTTATTTCATCTGATATGCTATATATTTTACATAAATTATTAAGCTCCATTAAGTGGTGAATTTTTTTAAATAGACTTTAGTTTTAGAACAACTTTATGTTTTCAGAAAATTGAGAAGATAGTACAGAGAGTTCTCATATACCTGGCACCTAGTTTCTCATGTTATTAACATCTTCCCTTAATATGGCACATATGTCACAACTAATGGATTGGTATCGTAATGTTGTAATTATTAACTAAACTCTACAGTTTATTCATATTTCCTTAGTTTTTCTGTAATGTCCTGTTTATAATCCAGGATCTCATCCAGGAGTCTGTACTAGCTTAAGTTGTCTTGTCTCCTTAGGCTCTTCTTGGCTATGGCAGTTTCTCCGGCTTTCCTTGTTTTTGATGATCTTGACAGTTTTGAAGAGTACTGGTCTGGTATATTGTAGGATGCCTCTCTATTGGAAATTTTCTGATGTTTTCCTCATTATTAGACTGAGGTTATAGGTTTTGGAGAAGAATATCACAGAGGTAATTTTCATCACATCAAATAAAGAGTGCACACTCTTAATATGAATTAGATTACTGAGGTTGACCTTGATCAGCTGGCTGATGCAGTGTTTGTCGGGTTTCTCCACTGTACTGTTACCCCTCCTTCCCTATTGTAATCTTTGGAAGAAGTCGCTATGCATAGTCCACATTTAAGGAGGGGAGAGTTATGCTCCAACTCTTTGATGGCAGGCTACCTATGTAAATTATTTGGAATTCTTCTGCATGGGATATTTGTCTCTTCTCATTCATTTATGAATTTATTCAATCATTTTTTATAAGTGTAAACTCAAGTATGTTTTATTTTATACTTTGGGTTATAATTCAACACTACTTTTTTTTTTTGTGAGGAAGATCGGCCCTGAGCTAACATCTGCCAATCCTCCTCTTTTTGCTGAGGAAGGCTGGCCCTGGGCTAACATCCATGCCCATCTTCCTCCACTTTATATGGGACGCCGCCACAGCATGGCTTGCCAAGCGGTGCGTCGGTGTGCGCCCGGGATCTGAACCGGTGAACCCCGGGCCACCGCAGTGGAACGCGCACACTTAACCACTTGCACCACCGGGCTGGCCCCAACACCACTTTTTTACTTTGTTGTTCAAATTCTTCCAGCTTTGATCACTAGGAGCTCTTTCAGTGGTTCCTTTAGTGATTTGACATATTCCCATCAATTTTTTTTTTTAACACTTTTCTTTCTTTATGGCATTATAAGATGCTCCAGGCTCATCTTGTATATTTTCTGCCCCTGTCCTAGAAGCAGCTATTTTTCCAAGGAACAGTGGTGAATCTTTGTCAGTTCAATTATTTCTATATCTCCAGAACCCAGAACAGTACCTGAAGCTGAGAAGGTGCTCTATAAATATTTGTTGAATGAATGAATGAGTGAATGAATGAATTGGAAGCAGAATTAAGGGATAGGGAAGTTTCAGGCAGAATCTCCTCCCCATTTCTGACTCTTCTTTCATTAAGGCAAGTGGGATCTGATACTTTGGCATAAAACCTTTTATGGGTAGTATTGCTGGACCTAAATTTGCTTCATTCTCAAATGTTATTATTTTTTAAGGAAACAGTCATCCTGAGAAAGGTGTATGGAAATTTTCAATTAATTTACTTTACATTGCTAAGCATTGCTACCTTCAGTCAGATATAATCACTCTCCCCTCAATACTCCGGAGCCACCTTCTCATGCCCTAATTAGAGCACTTACTTTATTCTTCCTCTGTTGTCTTGTCTCTTTTTCTGTCTCACTAGGCTGTGAACAGCGTGACAACAGGGACCATGTCTTATTTTGTGCAGTGCCCATCACACCACCACGGCTGACACACAGGAAGCTCTCAGCAAGTGGTTCAAGTGGATAGGCTGCACAAAGAGAGAATATGAGATTAAGATGAACTATCATTGTTTGAGGCAATAATAATTCAAATGCCAAAGCAAGCATAATCAAAGATCTAAGTTTTTTTAGCTGTGAGACAATTGTCTGAAAAAGGGTGCACTTCAATTTTGAACACTGATGGGACAGAGGAAACTCAAAAGAATGAATCCATTCTTTAGCTAGACTAAATAGCTATCTTTTTTCCCTTCCATCTCTGTTGTTTCCCATAAATTCAAGTAAACAGGAATCTTTTTCTGCATGCAGAATCACAGAATTCTTAGGATTATCCTTATATATGGTATTATAACTCCCTCATTTTAAAGATAGAAGAATTGTGGCCCAGAGAATGGAGAAATGATTTGTCCATGGTCGCAGGTCTGAAGTCTGTATCTCAGTTTCCTAACTGCTATGCCAGCCTCATTATTATTCCCCCTGGAGGTCTCCACCAATATTAACATACTTGCATATAAGTGGATACTTCACAGTTACCCATTACACTGGAAAATACATGTCTGCTGCATAAAATAATGGTTAGTATAACTGAACTAATTCAAACGTCTGAAGTTTTTAAGCATTTACTATTCCTTTGAGTAGGAGAGGGAGTGCACATTTAAAATCCACAAAAGACAAAGCTATTATTTCTAAATATTAAACAGCTAAAATTTGGTCAGAACAGAAAAAGAGAAAGAAAGCAACATTTATCAAGTATTTACCATTTACAAGATGCCTGTACAAGTTATTTACTTGGTTCAACAAGGTAAGTACTGTTAGGAGATGTTAGACAAATCACTCCCAGTCACAAAGCTGTTTAGTAACAGAGCTGAAATTCACACCCAGTTTCTGTGACTTCTGTGTCTGGATATGCCCTTTCCACTATACCATAATACTTCGTAACTCCAGGACTTGGACTATTCTGATTATACATTTAAACCACATCTCATTGTGCCTATGTTATACATCATATCAATGTCGTATTGACTTCATTCATTATTTGTAGTGTTCATCATTCAATCCAATTTAGTTCTAACAGTGTTTACTAGAGGCCAACTGTGTTTGGGGCACTATATACCACGTGCAGGGCAGAAATATAGAGATAGATTCACCTGATGCTAAATGAGAAACACATGCTCACATTTAGTTCTAATTGAAGGGAATATGTGGAAATTTCTTAAACAGATGGACAAAATGCTATATAAAGTGTTGCACATGTGTGTTTGTGTGTATACATCCATATATATAGTAAGAGTACTGCCTGGTGTGGGTGGGATGTGTGTGTGCACTCGTGGATATATGCATATGAGAAATCAACACCATAAATTTATCCTTGCCCTATATACATAACGTATATATGTAAATAGATGTATATAAATGATATTGTTTAATTTTAGTAGGTTCCTTATATTTTTCCCCCTAGGGCTTAAAGCTTACAGTGGAGTTTAAAGTGTTTATGTGCTGGCTTGTACATAACTCAGAAAAAATTTACATTCACTTTTTATGTATTTTTTTTTCCATGATGATGATAGTGGTGATGATCTGGTCGTGACTCAAAATTTTGGAAACACAATTAAAACAAGAATAACAACAAAAAAGGATGAAAGAGAAAATAAACCTGACTGGCAAAACATTTTTGAGAGAAGAGACTTCCTCACAAGGACTTGGGATTTCCTAATAAGTTCATTTTTTATTTCAGACTTGGCACATTGTATGAGCATGCCTTATTTGTCAGATTCCAAATTTATAACTCTCCTTTCCTATTCTCTAGTCTCAAATTAATTTTCTCTGTCATACCTCAAAGAAATTCAGGAAAAAAATGCTCTTATGCTCCTCCATTTGTCCTGACATACATAAATGGTGAGTTTATAATAGTCATTTTATCCAGCTAATCTCTTCAGAACATTTGTTCTTTAGCCATCGTGAAATTCACATATAAGAACAGGTCACCTGCAGTCTGACCTTTAAAACTCACAGTAATGGATTGCAAGTTTTGTTGTCAGATGTGGGCCCTCCTTCATTGTCCTTTGTAAGAGATGGTCCTAAGTCAGAAGTCATGAGCTTGAATCCAGACAATTGGACAAATCCTCTTTTCCTATCTCCTTTGAAATTTTAACTATATGGATGCCAAAACTTCCACTAGCAGAAATAAAACATAATATTTGAAACCACTTAATGAGTAGAACTAACCCCTCTCTCTCTAAAGCCAAGAGTTGGAATAGGAGAGGCAAAAAGAGACTTTTCAATAGACCTTTATTTTTTGATGATGATTAATTCAGGAAGAACCAACATAGGATACAAAATGAGAGTGTGGGTTGCTAGGTTTTTAACAGAATTCTTTAAAACCAAGAAATATACATGGAGGAGACAATTTGCCAGATGGAACCAATTGGAGTGATTTGTTTTTATTTCTCTGAACTCCTTTGCACTCTGTAACTGTCTATAGCTCTCAACCCATCTTCCTTCTGTGATATCTATTTGTGTCTTCTTACCTCTTCTGAGATTCCAAAAATTTGTTGAGGGCAGAAAGTCAGTCTAATTCAGAACATCCTTCTCCATGATGCCTTGCACAGTACTTTGTACGTAGTAGGTGCATGGTAAACAATGATTGATTGGCTGTAGGCATGAGAAGGGATGCTAAGCTAATATTAAAGGCACATGAACTATAGAGTGTGGTTTCTGTCTCCCTGCATTGTGTTGTCAATCAGTTCCAGAGAATCATTTTTGCTACTATACCTTAGAGTAGGGCGTGCCAATGGGATGAAAAAGACAGCCACACGATTTAAAGTTGCCTAATACATCAGGGCTTCTTAGATGACAAGATAATCATCTTGTTATATCAGCAGGGCTGGCTTAATGAAACCAAACCACATGGCATTCCTGCTCATGTCAGAAAGCTGCTGTCAATGATGCCTGGGAAAGATACTGGCAGTCTCCCTCTTGAGATGCCAACTTCATTTAATTAGTTTGCAGACTAGACAATTTCACCCACTCATTTTACACTGAGGTTCTTTTCAAAAGCTTAGCTCTGAGTTGTGGGATTTCAAAAGTAGAGAACTTCAGAAAGTGATGACTATTCAGTATGAATGGAGTATGAAAAGCATTGGTGGAGTAGTCTATATGAAATAATAATGATGATTACAGTAATTTTAACAAAATTGTCTTTTTGTGTCTTTCTCGAGAGGAAGTCAACTTGCCTTGCTAAACTTCAATGCAGGACTAGGTGGAGACTCAGCTAAACTCGCTGAAGCCTGGTGAGGAAGAAACTGACTAGTTCTGTGTTACATGGACATAGGAAAATAATAAAGCCAGGACCGCAAGGCTGTGTGAAGGCTTGGGACAGAACAAGACCACACCAAAGTGGTATCATAAAGAGACCATGTGCAGCAGACCTGGATTCAGGTCCCTTTGCTGATATTTACTATATATCTTCAATCACGTCATCCAATTTGAACATCATGTTAAAATGGGAATAATAATTCCTGCTTTTTAGCTTTCTTACATAATTGTTTTGAGGATCAAGTTATAGATGATAATGCTTTGCATGGTATACTGAAGTCCATAAATATAATGAATTATAATTATTACAATGATTCCAGGGAAGGACCTTTCCTTCTTCTTAAACAGTGACGTAGGAGCTGACTCTCGGTTGCTCTCCATTTGGTACCTCTGACTTCTCACAATGAATCAGAAAGCATTTTAAAACCATACATCTCCCGCTGCAATGTTGATCGAGTAAAAAGTGTTTATTGAATTTTTGTGTTAATCAATGAATGTATATCAAGTACCTATCACATGTAAGGAATTGCATTAGACTTTGGAAAGAGTAAGAATTAGTGTCAGCTATGGTTCCCTCAGAGTACCTGTGGTTCCTTGGGAACAGGAAACACGTTAGAAATTCATTTGAAGTCAAGCAGTGGGGGCAGGAACTTCCTTTTTCTGTACACATATCACGCACCAGACACTATGGCAGGCACTTTAAATGCATTATCTTATCTAATCCTCATAGTAATTTACCTTTTGAGAGCGAGGTTTTTTTAATCCCCATTTTTCACATGTAAACACTGAAGCATAGAGAAGTCGCTTAACTTATTCAAGAATCTACCACCAGTCAGAAAGTTGGAAATCCAACCCAAGCTGGGGCTTGGGCAAATAAGAGGAAAGCCTGGCCAACTACAAGGGGCCTGATGGCCGTGTCCTTTCTTCTCTTGTTTTCTGTGGTTCCACTTTCACGTGTTCCCAGAGCCACAGTTTTGGGAAACTTACACTCTTCTCTCTCTCACCAGTAGCCTGCTTCACAATGAACTCTCCATTTAAGAGTTAATTGTTTCATATATGGTAGTTTGATATGATTTCATTTATCTTCACAAAATATTTGATTATTTCAAAGGGGATAATAGCTCTTACCTCATTTTTACAGTTAGAAAAACTGTAGTATCTTAACCTCTCAGAAACATCTGACAGGGTTATAAATATATGATTTAAATATCAGTTATCACACATTACTTAATGAATAAAAAAACAAATGTACATTTATTGAATGAATAAACACAAAGTTAGCATTATTACTCTCTAAAATTTACGTATTACAAAGAATATATACCAAATCATATTTTTCTGTTGGTGTCCATTACAAAATTGGAGACATATTCCAGTAGAAAATTGTTTTTGCAGCATTAGGTGTGAATAAATACAAGGGAAGATTACTAACCTCGTAAAACCATACCCCTACAAGAAAAAAAACTTTTCAGTAAAACAATAATAATAATAATAAAAATGAATCACAAATTGGATAAGCTAAAACACAAAATGTTAAATACTCTCAGTTTCTTTGCAACCTTGAAATTTTCCACAGTTCATGATTTAAATTCCAGTTTATTTCTTTGCTTTTATCCCAAACTAAATACTGTGTTTTGATTTTTCTTTCCAAAGGAGCTTCTGTATGTACAAATTACTTATTTATTCCCTTTTTCATGGGGAGAAAGAACATTTATTTATAATCCTTTCCCAAAAGAGACAAGAAATTGACACCCCCTTTTTAGAGGAGTAGTACTAATTTTCTTTCTTTCACAAATAACATTATTGTAGAATAATATAAATAAACCATCGCAAAGTTTACATATAGTCCTACCATTTTAACACTTCAATTCTTCAGTTTTATATTTGGCTGCATGCGTATAAATACGAGAGTTTCAAATTCTGTATTTTACAATTTAAATAACATAAGAATTTTTATACAGGGTATAATTATAATATCTAATGGCTTTATAATACTCTATCACATGACATTTCAATGTTGACTAAATTATTTTTCTACTTTTTAACAAAACCAGGTGGTCGTTTTTTTTAATTGTGGTAAAATACACATAGCATAAAATTTATCATCTTAACCATTTTTGAGTGTACAGTTTGGAAGTGTTATGTATATTCATATTCTTATGCAACCAATCTCCAGAACTCTTCTCTCGCAAAACTGAAATTCTATACCCATTAAACAACAACCCCCCTTTCCCTATTACCCCCAAGTCCTGGTGACCACTATTCTTTCTGTCTTTATGAATTTGTCTACTCCAGGTACCTCGTGTAAGTGGAATCATGCAGTATTTGTCTTTTTGTGACTGACTTATTTCACTTAACATAATGTCTTCAAGATTCATCCACATTGTAGCATGTGTCAGAATTTCCTTCCTTTTTAAGGCTGATTAATATTCTATTGTATGTATATACCACATTTTGTTTCTTCATTCATCAGTCAGTGAACACTTGGGTTGCTTCCACCTTTTGACTATTGTAAACAATGCTGCTGTGAACATGTGTGTACAAATATCTGTTCAAGACCTCGCTTTCAATTCTTTTGAGTATATACCCAAAAGTGGAATTGCTGAATTATATGGCAATTCGATTTTTAATTTTTTTGAAGAGTCATCATACTGTTTTCCAGAGGTTGCACCATTTAAATTCTACCAACAGTGCACAAGTGTTCCAATTTCTTCACATCCTCACCAACATCTGTTGTTTTCTGGGGTTTTATTTGTTTGTTTTTTTAGTAGTCATCCTAATGGGTATGAGGTGGTATCTCACTGTGATTTTGATTTGCATTTATTTAATGATTTGTGATACTGAGCATCTTTTCCTGTGCTTACTAGCTATTTGTATATCTTCTTTGGAGAAATGTCTATTCAAGTCCTGTGCCAATTTTGTAGTTGAGTTATTTGTTTTTCGCTATTGAGTTATAGGAGTTCTTTATATATTCTGGACATTAACCTCAGGTTAACATTCTATTTTGCAATGAATATCTAAGTGGATACATTTTCCTCTTTGTTTGAATTATTTCTTTAGGTCAATTTCCAGGATTGAAATTGTGGCTTGAAGAATACAAAGTTTTTAAGATCTTTACTTTAATTGCCAATTGCTTCTTCAAAGAGTTGTGCCTGTTAACCTTAGCATCAGGAAATGTAGCAGTGTACCAGTAATCCTAAAATTTCACTGGCAAAATTAAGTTTTTTTCAATAATAAGTATAAAAATGTTCCTTATTGTCTACATTTGCATTTCTTTGATTACCAGTAAAGTTGAATACTGTTCCATATTTTTTTTGCCTAACTACATTACCTTATTTAGTCATCGTTTGATCACATACTTGCCTATTTAACTATTGAAATCTGAATGTTTGTCTCATGACTTTTTAAATATTCTGCAGTATTGCCTCTATACATATTTTTTATTTTAGTTATGCTTTAGTTTTCATTGTAAAAAATGTTCGGTGTATGTATGCATAACAGCTAATTAAATCTTTCTGACTTTTGAAATGTGATTCTAGATTCTACTTCCTACCCTATCTTCTATGAGTATATATTTTCTATGACTCTTTCTTTAAAGCAAGGTCAACGTGTACAAATTTTTTCAAGGTACCTCACAATTGACATGCTGGAGCTGTGGAATTTACACAATCTGCTGCTCTCCTGAGTGGTGACCAAAATGTCAGCCTATGCTATTATGTGGCCAGCTGAACATATTTGTGGAAGGAAATGCATCTTTTGGAAGCATAGCACCTATAAATAAAATGGCCTTCAGGGGCAATGAAAGTGTCTCGGTGTCAGCAGCAGCAGTCAAAGCCATATCGGAAGCACCGTGGCCAAGAAGAGAAAGCAGAGTCCTGGTTTGTGGGGGCGGGGGGGGTGGTGCTGGCTGAGAAATGCTGTCCCATGAATTTTACGGGAAGAATAAAATTAAGGTCTCTGACCACAGAGGGTCTTTACAAGGACCCAGGATGAGTGGTGATATTAAATCTTGAGGCCTTGGACAAATTCCAACTTGGGTAATTTCATTCAGTCAATTTTAAATTCTCTTTGCAGTTTCTAATGCAATGCCCTTCTGTGCTTCCTGATGCCAACCTACCGCGTGCTACTGCTCAGCATTGATAAGTAAATGGTGCTCTCTGCCCTGGAGGAGACCTTGAAGCCACCAGGGGAAAAGTCATTAGAAATGTTATTCCTGTCTTTCACTTCTAAAGAATCCCACTTCCAACACTGAGGCTGTTATAGAAAAGTCTGGGGGTCTTTAAGTGTGGTGTATTTGCCATGGGTATTCTCCCACGACCCTACTGACCCCACTTCAGTAGTTGGGGACAGTGAAAAAGATCTTTAGACTTCAGATCTGACAATCTGAATTCCAGTCCAACCATCTAACTATTACCTGTGTGACCTTAGGCAACTCACTCCTTTACTCATCAACTTTCAAGGGCTTCCTGTGGTTTCCCGAAATGATGCCTTTAACATAGCCAGGCCTGCCATGACTAATCTCGAACTAGCTTTCCTGTCTTATCTCTCCCTACTCCCAGGGATAAAGATTACAGTCAAGAAAATTGGATCACTTCTTTTCTCTTTGCTGTGCATGTTCATGCCACTATGCCTCTGTCTCTGCTGTATCTACTGGCTAAGTGCCTCCTACCTCCCTCTCTTCTTGACAAATCTTATCCACCCTTCAAGACTGTTCTCAAATACAATCTCCATAAAATCTTCCCTGATTCCCCAGCAGGAAGTCATCTTGTATTCCATACCATGAAAGTGTGTATGTATAGTTGTCACAGCTTTCATACTAGAAATTTATATTTTTAAATTTACTATACATTCCCTGTGGAACACAAGCCTGGATTTTATGTATACAAATTGTTTAAATCTCTGAATCTTTTTTTTTTTTTTTTGGTGAGGAAGATTGGCTCTGAACTAACATCTGCTGCCAATCTTCCTCTTTTTGCTTGAGGAAGATCATCACTGAGCTAACAGCTGTGCCAATCCTCCTCCACTTTGTATGTAGGACGTCACCAGAGCCTGGCTTGATGAGCAGTGTATAGGTCTGCACCCAGGATCCAAACCCGCAAACCCCGGGCTGCTGAAGCAGAGTGTGCGAACCCAACCACTATGCCACTGGGCCGGTGTTTTAATCTTATTTTCATGTGATAACCTTTCTCAATAACAAAGCGGATGTTAAATAAGCAAACAACATTATAGTTCATTTGAGGTTAATAAGCACACACAAACACAGTCAAATAATTTCTTAACTCTTCTTCCTTCTTGTGGACTTTATATGATAATCAACCACTACAAATGTGCAAATTTTACCAAATGCATTTTAAATTTAATTATCTCTTGTGATAAAAATTGTGGCGTCATTCTCTTAGATGAATACATTTTAAATATATAATTTTTTATGCAGTTTCTTTTGGAGTTAGGTTAAGTGACTATTTGTGAACTTTTCCAAATTTATGTTTGAACTAATATATGATCTTAGAAATGCAGCTCGGGGAGATAACAAAGGAATCAGCAAGTTCAGTTGTTCTCTATAGCAAATTTCAGTTTTTAGAATCGCTTCTGGAGTAAGGCGATTAATCTCACACGATGCCCACAACCTACAGGTTAGCTTAAGGACTGGGCATGTCTAATTATTAAATACAAAATAAACTATACAAAAAACAATACAACAAAATAAAAATCCACGGGTGATTTAGATGCTTAGTAAGGGCTAATGGCTGCTGTTCTAGTACCATATTGCAAGTTCATGATCATTTTAAAGGTAAGGATTCAGAAGCTTGGAAAGCAGAAGTGGCTGTGTCCAGATCACACAGAGAATGAGCCGCCAAATCTAGACTGAATCCAGGTCACCTAGCATCTGTTCAGGGCACCATTCTGCCTCTTTACTCTCTGACATCTCTTTCTTCTTCAACTTTTTCAGGGTTTTTCCATGTCTGGGCTAACTCTCTGGCTGCTTTAACTTTTACAGGTAACAATCGTAGAAACAGAACAAACCAACATGTTAATTATAGTTCATTTTTAAAATTAGGTGCAGAAGTCTCACTGAGGCTTCCCTTTTGCTTGCTTGGGATTCAGAGGCAGCCAGATTTGCCCCAGGTCCAATAATCCCAAGGTATGCCTCTAGTGCTGTTGCTTAAGAGAGGGAACCTCTGACTGGAGGAAACGCACATGCTCCCCAAAGAGAAGGTATCACTTCCCGACTAACTCATTTTCCAGGCGACAAATGACTCAATAGCTCATGAGTTCCCATGAACAGTGTGTGTGTGAATAAAAACTACAGGGGGAGCAATTTACCACAACAGAAATGAAGATATCAACTACCATATTAAGTCAAACTCTGTCACCTGTGGTAATGTGATTTTCTTTTTTTCTTTCTGTTTTTTTTTGCTGAGAAAGATTACCCTTGAGCTAACACCTGTGCCAATCTTCCTCTATTTTGTAGGTGGGTCGCTGCCATAGCATGGCCACTGACAAGTGGTCGGTGCCAAACTGGGGCCGCCGAAGCGGAGTGTGCCAAACTTAACCACTAGGTCATGAGGCCGCCCTGGTAATGTGATTTTCTTAATCTGGATACTAGTTATATTGTTGTGTTTACTTTGTGAAAATTCATCATGCTGTACGCATATGATTAGTGCTATGTATTTATGTTAATCTTCCATAAAATGTTTATTTAAAATAATAACAAAAATACTAAAAAAACAGCAGGACTGTAGCCTGGCATTTAGAGCTGAGCAAAAAGTGGGAAAAAATTACAAGTTCTAGAGTCAACCTTTAAAACCCAGCTTTATATCTTCCGAGATCTGTGAAGTTGGGCAAGCTGTGTTACCTCCCTGAGTCTCAGAATTTTTTGTATCTCTTAGATAGAAAAAATAAATACATACTTTATGAAGATGCTGTGATGATAATATAATATTTGTAAAAAGCATCAAGTTTAGAGAGCACCTGGCCCTCAACAGGCATCGGTAACTCATTCATTTGTTTAAAGATTTTTTACATCAAGTACCGTTCTGGGATATAACGGCCAGTAAGTCAGAGTTCTTGCTCTCTAATGAGTAATTTCAATAGTATTTCCCCCCTTTTTTCCCAATATCTGATTAAAGTATAGTTTTCCAGCCTTTTCTCTCACTATCTCCCACATGATCTCCTGCTGGAGTCAGAGGAATCCCCCCACTTCCTGCTTCCCACCTCTCAGTGCTATGTGCAAACATCTTCCTCTGGGCTTACGTGGAATACCATGCTATCTTTCCAAAAACACTGCAACATCGTGTTGCCATTAGTTTACTTATATATCGAATAACAGTTGGATGGATGAGTGAATGAATGCTCTCCCCTTGTCCTGCAGTGTCTCTCTCCTTCCCTCTTTGTCACCATAAATGTTAACTCCACGTCTCCTTCCAGTCCCTGCTAGTGACACCTCTTTGCTTCTTTCCTTGATCCCCTCCAAAAAGAAGCAATTTTCCTTCCTCAACACTCCAAGAGTACTTTATTTGAACTTTCTCATGGACCTCAGCGTAGCATGAAAAAGTATGGCCTTTAGAATCTGTTAAATGTGGCGTTTGCTCTTGGATTCAACGTTACCCAGCTGGGTGGTCTTAGGTGAGTAAACTTCTCTGACTCTATTTTCTCATCACTAAAAGTAGGGAAAACTATGTCTGCCTTCTAAAGCTACTGTAAGGTTTAGAAATAATGTATGTTTGAGTGGCATGTCACATAATAGCTGTTCATTGAAGAGGAGATATTATTTCAACCTTGGATAGTATAATCTATGTAGACATTCTGTCGTCTTCTATAAGGAAAAAGCCGTGTCTACCCTATCTTAGCATCATTCACCGTGCCTGTATAGAACAAATGTTCCACACGTGTTTGAATACATGGATGAACAAAAGATAAAACAAATTTCTCAACACTGGTGGAGGAGAAAGAATTCCATACAAAGTCTCTAAATCCCAGATGACTATTTGGAAATCCTTCTCTGGAGATGAATATTGTAACAAGTTCCTGCCTGCTAGGGGATCATTCAGTCTTCCTGTTGCTGCACAGAAAGAAAAGGGCTGAGTGGCGCAGCTCTCTCATATTGCTGTTTGAACAAGCAAATATTAGCATGATTTTAACTGGCGCTCACTGGTTGTTATTCACCCGATGGTGAACAATTTAGATTGAGTCTGCCCTAAAAGGACATTGGTTTGGCTTATGGGATATTACAGGTGATAGTATCTATATGATGAGAATGCCTTCCATTTAGATTAGATTTTGGAGGCTGGAAGCTGGTAAATGTGTCGTTAACTACTCATGAGGCCAAGTTAGAACCATGAAGGTAGGTTTCCCATTTTTGCAAAGTTCTTGTCTTTAAATTTCCTACTGCAGTGAAGTGTCAACATTGCATAATAACTATCCTCCAAGACTTTATTAAAATACTGACCTTTGCTTCAAAGCTTCTGTTTGAAAGGAGAAAAGCAAGGAGAAAAAATTAGGTCTTTTCTAACAGTCTCCAGGAGCTTTAGGCCATAAGCCAAGAAGACTCAGGCTGTCTTTTAGAAAACATGTCTTTGCTGTCACCCTGTCATTCATCTAGATATGCTCCTGTGGCAGTGCTGGTGGAGCATCACCATGAAGACAAGCATTCCATGGGAGGAGAAGCCAGTTTTAAAGGAGAAGCAACTGGGAGAATGGGGTGCTGATTCTCCCACTATGGGTATCCTGTGGGAGAATCTACTGGCCTCTGAGAACTGCAGAACTCTTGACTTAGAACAACTCTATCCAAACCCCTGTAGTAAGAGACTTGACCAAACTCTAACATGGCTTCTAGCAGCATAAGGCTGTGCCTCTGTGATGACCCCAGCCTCCCATTAAAATGCCTGCCTGAAAAAGCTCAAGGTTACCAGGAAAATTTACTATTTGTTCTAGCCAACATCTGATGATAGGCCTCTGACCTCCCTTTCTTAGAGCATTTGCTAAAATGGGCTTACAATTGTGAATATGTATCTCTTACAACTCAGAAATATCTTTCTTGAGGACCTGAGAGCCACTCCTTTGAAATGTGGCCTCTGTCTCTCTATCCTTCTCTATGAGAGGATAGAATCCTAACTTCAATAACCGCCAACCAGCAGGTACAGCTGGCCTAATCATATTTATATTGACAATCCCTCGTACTTTTTCACTTCTCGACTCTGCTGAGCCCCTACCTGCCCCCCCCATTCTCCCTTTAAAACACCCAAATTTCCTCTGTACTCGTTGGAATAGAGCTCAGCTCTTTCATCTACCATCAGTAGTTACTGAATAAAATCTGTTTGTCTTACTTTTACTAATGTCTGGCTGTGTTTATCTTTGACATCTCTATGTAGGAGAAACCCCCATTCATGGGGCTCACCTCCATCCCCATGCAAAGAGAATTCGTTCGGGAAGGGATCTAGGAATTCCCCTTTCACCTCTCTTCTTCCGGAGCTGTATGTAACATAGCCTGCTAGGCTGACGGATATGAATGAAGAAAGCCTCCTACTGTATAGCCAAATTTCCTCCTTCAAACTACTTGAATTTCAATAATTAGAGATATGTGTTTGGGCACATATGCACATACCTCTGAAATATAGGGCTGAGCTCTTAGTAATCCCTACCTTAACATGACTTTGTTCAATCTCCTTGTTTTCCCATACCTAGTGAACCAAACTGAGGGAGAGAG